>NW_027021353.1:0-39524 GCF_036884655.1 Musa acuminata AAA Group | reverse complement strand
ACAGGGTGATCTGGGAGATAGTGAAGCCTTCGGACCAAAATACATAGAGGAGAGAACTCAGCAGATGCATAAGATTCTATCTGGTCATAGGAGGGATGAGTCTTTGCTATCTTCTGTTTACTCAAATAGCTTTGGTGGAGATGGGAGTTCATTCAATCTGTTCGAAACTGACTACATTGAGGAAGATGGTGGTGGCTTTAGCGACTCTGATGTAGCTGCTCCAACGTCACGCCATTCTTGGGATAGATTCAACAGTCCTTGCTCAGTGTCATCTTTCAGCCGGGTGTCACATTCACCTGAGTCATCAGTGATTAGAGAGGCAAAGAAACGGCTTTCAGAAAGGTGGGCTTTAGTGACATCATATGGTACAAGCCAAGAGCAACTGCATTTACCTAAGAGCTCAAGCACTTTAGGTGAAATGCTTGCAATTTCTGATGTAAAAAGAGAAGAATGTGTCAATAGGTATACAGTCTCAGCCAGCAGATCATGTGGAGGAGATGATGAATTGATGTTACCAGCATTCTTCTTATCGGTGGATGGAAAAAAGAATTCAGGAGAGCTTTCCCCTGAAAATTTATCAAGATCAAAGTCTGTCCCAGTCTCTTGTTCAGCTTACAAAGACATTGGCTTGAAATATGAAGGTTCCAACACTCAGCTTTGTGAACCCACAGTGTCAGAGGTGTCAAAGACCAAACACGGTAAATCATCTTTCAGAGGAAGATTCTCTAGCTTTTTCTTTTCTAGGAGCAAGGAAACTAGAAAAAGACCTGTTTGTTCTACCATGGTGAGCTGTGGTGGTGCTGATGTGGTAGTAAGCAGAACTGATGAGATGCTAAAATCAGTTCATGGTAGTTCGTCTGCAAACAGTCAAGTAAAAGATGAGGAACAATCTGCCAGTACAGCTTCAATATCGGTGACAAATGTTTCCAAAAAAGTTAGTATTCTTGCTGTTCTTGCGGATTTGAACACTTCCATTTTCTACTTTGCTCACATATTTACAATCTTTTACTTCACACATGTTTTCTTTTCAGTTCAACGTCAGTGATAAATTTCTTATTCTCTGCAGCCCATGCAATCAGTTGAAAACTCCAGGACAAGTGACAAATCTAGTGAGGAGGAGAAACTCAGTCCACGTCAAAATTACATGAACAACCTGGACCAACCTAGCCCTACTTCAATTCTGGATGCACAATTTGAAGATGATGTGAATGGAAATCTATTGCAGACATCTGAAGCAAATGCTAGGCAACAACGTAAGTTTTCTCTTGCATTCGCATCCATGCTTATCTTTCTATTTGCTGATTGATGTTTTATCTCCAATCAGTAATTTCCAGGGCTTCACCTATAGAGTCAGTTGCTCGTACTTTGTCATGGGATGACACCCATCTGGAAATGCGACTCCCCGAGCCCTCAAGTTATAAAGTAGCTTTGTCCGAGGCAGATGGTGCTGACCAAGATCATTTTGTATTTGTTCAGAAATTGCTATCTTGTGCTGGCTTGGAGAAATCTGATATGATGTTCACTGGATGGCACTCTCCTGATAGCCCATTGGATCCAGTGTTACTTGACAAACTCTTGGGTCTGAAAGAAGATGAATCTAAGTGCATGGAGAAAGGTCCAACCCTGAGGCTCCTATTTGACTGTGTGAACTTGGCCCTTTTAGAAGTCAGTTGGTCTACCTTAATGAGTGTATACCCATGGAACAGGGCGTCCTGTGGGGCACAGGTTAATAATGCTTGTGCAAGTTCTGCCTTGTCAGAGGATGTGTGGGGTCTCGTGAGGGATTGGTCTTCTGGCAACCGGACGGTGGTGTTTACTGAGAATGACATTGGTAGTCTAGTTGTGGATAGAGTATTGAGGACTGAGGCGGGAGGAAACAGATGGGTTGAATTGAACAGGATAGTAGAGGAGATCGCTAAAGAAATAACTGGTGATGTATTGAAGGATTTGGTTGGAGAGGCTTTTTCAGATCTTGCTGCTGCATGTATCTGCTGATGCCTTCTTTTCCCTCTCAGCCTCTTCTACTTCACTTCGTTGTTTTTGCCGCAGCGTTCAGATTTCTACCATGCCACAGGTGACAGTGTATATGTATTTTCTGATATTTGATGATTTCTCGGATCACTTGGATCTCATTCGGCTTTCTTTCTTTGTCCATGTTTGTTCTTCAGTAGCATGATATAGCTTCAACTCTGTTACTTGTGTCAATCTCTGTACCTTTCAAGTACTGAGCTGGCCACTTGAGAAAATTGGTAGGTTAACTATGCATTTTGGCTGAAGGACAAGGGTGATATTTTTCACCCTCTGTATTTATTTGCAACCTATGATTTTAAATGCATTCTTTTAGAGGTAAAAGTCTTCTTTGATTCCAAAGTCTGATGTAAATGTGATGTGGATGTGGCTGAATTAGGCTGGAATGGATGCCCGGTTATGCCACCATTTGGAACCACGACGTGCTCCTCCAAGGATTGGCCTAAGGGGTTATTATTATATATGAGGCCCATGGAGGACCTCATTACTGACGCCCAAAAGTCTTTCGCTACGGTGAGTGTTGGTAATACATTTAACTTTTCCTTGTATGCTTTTCGTTTGTTTTGATCATGAGTTATGCTTTGCGGAGACACCATCTGATCAGGTCAAAGAAAAGGACAACTTCACAGTGAGGGCTGCAGAGAGAGATTGCTAATGAGGTCGAGAGAATCTTGAGTCTAAAAGATGGAACTAGTAATGGAGCATTGTCGTTTGATGGATTTGGCCAGTCGATTGGACTCCGTCCTCCAATCGACGAACAAGGTGAGGGCCGACCGCCTCCACCTCATCGAGGCATTGTTGAGGTCGGACGTGGAGGTAGCTTCCCTTCAGTCTGCTATTACAGCAGGCAGTGGAGCAAGCAACGAAGCAGCTCTAAGCAGAAGAGGAGAGGAGGCCAGCCAGAGTAGTAGGTAGGCCATTGGGATCGCCACTTTTAACCCAAGGTATCTAAAGGTTTTGAGAAAAGTCTAACCCAAACTGGCACATTGGGTATCAACTTACGATATCCCAAACGTGCTACGATCATCTCGGCCTCAAGCTCCCAAAAGGCCACGACAACAAGCAGCCAACTAATAGGAAGGTTGCTTTCGTCAGATCCAATGGACTCTATAATCACAGTGAGTTTGATCCGCCTACGACAAAAGTGAAATTGAAGCCGAGTGTGGGCTCCTAGAGGAGGATGTCGATCGACTGGCCAACTAAGAGGTCGTCCCCCTTACTCTCGATGGTGACGCTAGCACTCAAGATCCACAAGTAATTATTTCAATAAACATTTCATAGTCAATGCAAATTAAAAACAGACTTCATAAGTCGGTCGTACAATAAAATATCCAAAATGATTCACTATAAGTCAAAATCTGCACAAGTAGTGTCCACATGATATAATATTTGTTTGCAAGTCTAAGACGACTACCAAAACCAAAGAAAATTGGGTTGCTAAGGCTACTATCAGTCCTTTTCATGTTATGCAAAGTATGAACAAAATTGAAAGACACAGATATACATGAGCATTACATCAAACACTTCGTTTACGGTTTTGTTCATGACACTTAGTGGAAAACTTTAGCGTCATATAATAGTTGAAATAATCGCACATAAATAAATGAGGGTTGGGCACCCGATCCGAATATAGCGTATAGGTCTATTGTCCCTAACCCCAGTGAAGCTAGTAAGTCAGATGAGATGGGTTGAAGTCGTTTCAAAGATATTAAAATATATGATGTCAACAGAACTACAAGAGCTCTAAGTGCTTAGCTTCCCCTTCTTTGAACACGAGTAGAAGGTTGCCCATCAAGTGAAACCTCTTAGTGTATGGTTCTTGTGCCTAGTTTTTGCAGGAGGACGAACTGTTATCTCTTAATCTAGGCCAACCAACAATTACATACACTTGGTAATCAATGAGCCCATGCGGTCTTAGAGACGTCTCTCATACCTTGTGTAGGCAGAGATTGAGATAACCTCTATGAGCTCTTCTATTTGCAGCTTTAAGTTATGGCAGTCTTTAATGTCATGCTCATAGTCTTGATGGAAGCGTCGAAACTTAGTACAATTCTATCTAGCGGGAGGAGTCCAAAGACGATGGGGTGTGCGAAAGAAGCCTTTTTTTTTCCCTAATTTGCATAAACATTTAATGTGAGAAATGTTAAAAAATGATGAACTCGCTATAAGAAGGTGCTCAGTTACCACAAAACCTATCATTATGAGGTCGCTCTGAGTTACTTAATCATGAGCTTCTCTCCTCAACAGTGTTTTTGAGGTTGATAGTTTTCTTTCTAGCAATTACTAACTTTGCCCTATATGTCGATTGGCCTATTATAGCAACTCTAGAAAAATGGCAAAAAGTTATAGCAACTCTAGAAAAATGGAAGCCATGGATATAAGCATTAATTAAGATGAACAAATATAAGCATTAATTGAAATGTTCAATGTAGCTGGGAAGGGATTCTTTGTCCATTTGCCAACAAAAATGTTCAAACCATTTCCATCACGGGGTTGAATGGTAACTTGTAGACTCAATCCATTTGACATGTTGTTAGGATGGTCAAACCCGTCAACTATGTTTTAGCATGCGTGCTCTTCGTTATCTCATCTTTCTCCTATCAAATAGTAAATTACAGTATTACCTTCGCAATGTATATTAATGATGCAAAGGAGTAAGAATTAAACTTGGTTGATAGAGAAGAGATACTTATCTCTACCTCTTTGGACAGTAGAGTTATTCTGTGACAATTATGATAGTATTCATTTGTGATTACCGGTTAACAAATCTGATTTTGATCAATTTTAGTAAAAAATTTAGAAACTTCATTTGGAATAGAAATGGTAAAATAATAATACATGTTTCTCACGGGATGAAGATAATAAACATCATGGTTCTCACATCCTGAGCAGTGCTGCTTAATACGACAACACGCCATGGTGTGGCATTCGAATCAAACCACCAATATCTTACAGCAATAATAACACTGCTAATCGTTTGCCTTAGCCTCGAGATGTGCTAAGCACTGCCTTCATTTCACACCTGTCATCCCGCTGTTCCTCATTCTCACCATCACGTCTATGGTACGGACTTACTATTATTATTATTATTTGTTTTTTATTATCGAACAAGGACAAATTATACATGAGGAGAGCTGTGATTTACTGTTCCAAGTACAGTAACAGTACAGATATAAAGGGGGCAATAACAGTGAAATAATTTGCCTATGAATAATAATGAACGATATTAGGATCAAGTCATACTCGTTGAGCCGAGAAATCTTATTCGGCTCAGAACATGATATATCAGTAAATCTTATTCCTTATTGGATCTATCTAAATGGCCCGTTCAAACCTGACGCCCTTTAAGAGTGGGAATAATAATACATACGACGATCCAGACATGCCATTATTATACAATGCGTATCTGTTCCGGTGATCAAACCACGATGAGACATGACGGCATATGGCCCGTCATCGCTCCAATTCACTATCATTATCAACACCCAAAACTACTAACTTGAGTTACTCGTAATTGGTTTCTGTCGTCTCATGAGATTTGACTTTGCGTATTAATACGTTTCTAATTGGTAATGTCGCCGACGTGGTAACCTTGATGACATACATCTCACCTCATCCATCATTATCGATGCCCAAAAGCATAAGCATGGATTAGGAATAATTGGCGAGGATTAAGGTAATATTTTTGTCGCTTTAGAGCTTTGACTGTGACGTCTTATTATGTTCCTAATTAACACACCACCGACGTGATAACATGTCCTCTAACCGACGCTTACCCAGCCGTGCTGCGGGCCCCAAAAGCGCCCCCACTTGTTTGCTCCAATCAACAAACGAGTAGCTTTATCAGAGTGGTACGGCGAGTGTAGCTCTTTCTCACGAGCAACAATTTTGTACCTATTTGGTCCTCCCTCGAACACCACCTGCTTTACCATTTGGCATATCGAATGGGATCCACATGGTACTTTGTCGTACCTTCCGGGGTAAGACGGACGGGTGACAAACATATTTTCATTTTTTTTATGCTTCCTAAACGGATCCTGTGACGCGTGGAACGTCAGCACCGGTGATGCTTCGGTAAACGCGACGCATCTGAGCGATGGAGGGTCACCACAGAGGTGTCCCGCCGCCACCGCCGCGAGTTAACGGCCGTTACGGAGACGATGGCGTAACGGCGTAATTTTTCACAAATTGCCGGGCCCGCGGCATAACTTTTTGGCATTGAATGGGGGGAGACCGACACGTCGCGGGGTGCGTCCTACCTGGCGGAAGAAGCAACCGGCTACCGACGGAGAGGCGGACTGGCGCAGCGTTCTAGCGTGCGCGTCTCCCGGCCCTTTTCCATAAGACAGAATGCCAGAGTCTTCGTGACGCCAACGGGTGTTGCTGTCTTCCCGAGATCTACCCCATTGAGCGTGGGTGAAAAGGAAAGCCTTCTCTCCCCTCTTCGCGGCGTCGATTGCTCCGTGAGTCTTCTCTTCCCGTGTCTCACTCCATTCTTCTCATTGCCTTCTCTCAATTCATTTGTAACTCCGTCGAAATTTGTGTTTTTTTTTTTCTTTCACTATTTGTTACCATCTTTGTCGGTGCAAATCGAGACTGGTTGGCCTTTCTCTTCCTGTTGGGATTTTAGAAGGAAATATGGAATTTTGTAGTGGCATTTGATAGGTTCAAAATTGTTTTGTCGGTCAGGCTGGGAATCCCGATCTGGGATCTGATTTCCTGCAAAATTTTGTAATTTTAGGGGTTTTGAAAGTGAAATGTTTCGTAGTCTATATGAAAGATTTGATTTTTAGCGAGAGTTTTTTTTATTGAGGGCTCCGAAGACTGTTGGGTAGTAGTTCCTCGTCTCATTTGGATTTTGGGGAGGGCTCAGTAGAGGCGGCCAATTGGATCTGCTCCTCTCAGTTTGATGAGAATTCATTCCTTTCGGATCGATCAGTTGAGCTGATTTCGGATCAGAATCTCATGAGACGGCGGTCATCGGCGTTCAACCATCAGGAGGAGATGGAGAAGGCCAACGGCAAGCCTCCGCCATCTCGGCTCTGCTTCTTGGCCACCCTATCGGTCATGTTCTGGATCATGATCTTCTACTTCCATTTCACCGTTCTCAGTAGCAACCCCATCAGCAATCCTGAGCAACCCGTTCCCTTCTCCTCCATCTCGTCCAAACCCCAGCGGATTTCGGAAGCATATGAAGCACTTGAACTGCCCAAAATGAAGGCGCCGACCAAATCAAAACCAGCAGATACCCGTCAAGAACCAGAGGCGTTCCCCTTCACCCGTGCCCTCCAGACCATCGAGAACAAAAGCGACCCTTGCGGTGGGAGGTATATCTACGTCCATGATCTCCCTTCCCGGTTCAACGCTGACATGCTTAGAGATTGCCGAAAGTTGAGCCTTTGGATCAACATGTGCAAGTTCACAAGCAATGCTGGCATGGGGCCTCCGCTCGAGAATTCAGATGGGGTCTTCTCGAACACAGGATGGTACGCCACTAATCAGTTCGCGGTGGATGTGATCTTCAACAACCGGATGAAGCAGTACGAGTGCTTGACAGAAGATCCATCCATCGCTGCTGCTATCTTCGTGCCCTTCTATGCTGGTTTTGACATAGCTCGATATCTTTGGGGATACAATACCTCAGTCAGGGATGCTGCATCTCTGGATTTGGTTGAATGGCTCATGAAGAGGCCTGAATGGAGTGTGATGGGGGGAAGGGACCACTTCTTGGTGGCAGGGAGAATTACTTGGGATTTCAGGAGATTGACTGATTCTGAAACAGATTGGGGAAACAAGCTTCTATTCTTGCCAGCTGCAAGAAACATGTCGATGCTGGTTGTGGAAGCGAGCCCATGGAATGCTAATGATTTTGGGATACCTTATCCTACATACTTTCACCCAGCAAAGGATGCTGATGTCTTCATTTGGCAGGACCGGATGAGGAAGTTGGAGCGGAAGTTTCTCTTCTCATTTGCAGGTGCACCACGCCCTGATAATCCAGAATCAATCAGAGGGAAGATCATAGATCAGTGCAAAAGGTCCAAAGTTTGTAAGTTGCTGGAGTGTGATTTTGGAGAGAGCAAGTGTCACTCCCCAAGCAGCATAATGCAGATGTTTCAGAGTTCTTTATTTTGCTTACAACCACAGGGAGATTCATATACAAGGAGATCAGCTTTTGACTCCATTTTGGCTGGTTGCATACCTGTTTTCTTTCATCCTGGCTCTGCTTATATACAATATACATGGCATCTCCCAAGAAACTACTCAACATACTCAGTGTTTATACCTGAGGATGATATTCGAAAGAGGAGTGTCAGTATCGAGGAAAGGTTAAAGCAAATCCCTCCACATGTTGTGGAAACAATGAGAGAGACAGTCATAAGCCTTATACCAAGCCTGATATATGCAGACCCTAGGTCTAAGTTGGAGACTCTTAATGATGCCTTTGATGTGGCTGTACAGGCAATCATCGACAAAGTTACAAGACTAAGAAGGGACATGATTGAAGGCCACGAAGAAAAGGATGTCATTGAAGAGAACAGCTGGAAGTATGCTTTGTTAGAGGATGGTCAGCGAACAGTTGGGCCACATGAGTGGGATCCTTTCTTCTCTAAGCCTAAGGATGGTAATGGTGAGTCTGGCACTTCATCTGCTGAAGCTGCTAAGAATTCTTGGAAGAATGAACAAAGGAGTCAGACTTGACTTCTATCAAGATTGATTTGGAAGATAAGGCTAATTGCTCAAGTATGGTTTGCCATCATAGGTGCAATCTGAAGCTACTTGACAGAAAGAGAATTTTCAAATTATAGTTATGTGGATAAGTGAATTTTGATATTTCATTTTGAGTGAATTTGATGAGCTTGTTCACAAGTTGTCAGAACACATGCCTACAACAATGTTATAACTTCCAAGGTAGGTTGCCGATGTTGTCTTCCCTACATATTGAATTTGATATATTCTTTCTATTTTAGTACATGCTCTATTATTAATTCTCTGTAACTCTTCCATTACATGTTTAACAACGATGGAAACACTTTTATCGAACTGAATGTGAGACATAATAATGATAAATTCTTTAGCTTTTTTGCATACATTTTTGTCGATATATGAGATTCTTTGTGCAAGAAAATGGATTATCATGGGCCACGGCAATATGATTACACAAACAATTGCGACTGTACATCAGATGCTTCTTAAAACATGAATTGTAGCATCCTGAAAATTCATATGGATGTAAAACTTTGGCATTTCTATTGTAGTCCTCTGATGAAGATTATCGATATTAGAATATATATATATATATATATATATATATATATATATATATATATATTCTTTTTCTTAAGTTAGTCAATGCTAATCATTTAGATGGGAACCAAAGTGCCTTTTGACACTCGGGTAAGTTGCTAAGCTACATATGCAGCTCAGTCGTGAAACTGATCTTTGTGTTTGTTTCGTGTAATGCATGTTTCATGTGTATAAGATATTTGTGTTCCTAGCTTCATGTGCTTCCAAGAACCGTGTCACTTGTTCTTCAAGAATACTCAAGCAATCAATGTTGGACTGCATGTTACTCCTTACTGTGCATGATGACACTGGCACAGAGGTAGGGGACAAAGGTTCTGCAACAATCTTTTCTTCTTGGTGCTTGATTGAATGATTGATCCTTGCTCAGCTTTCATCAGTCTTAAAATGTGTGATGCCTACTGCGGAACTTTAGAGACTTTTTATATTGCTTACATTATAATGCTTTATTAAGAACAACTTTGGAGGATGTAGGATATACATAATATGATTATTCGGATTAATTATGTTCTTGCTTTACTTTTGCTTTATATGGAATCTTGTCCAAGAAGCCGAAAGATGTTGAAAAGCATCTCAGCACGCTGGTGGATTGGTAGATGTTAAGTTGTGCTGTATGTCACCATGTTGCCTCTGGAAGTTTGGGGTTTCTGGCCAAGCTTGGACAGTGTGCTGGACCACAAAATCCAACACCATTCAAAAGATCTGGTGGGATAGGAGGGATCGCAAGATGAAGGACATGAGATCGACAAGATCGATGGTTCGGATCATCTGGGTGCAGCAATTGTTGGTGCTCCGAAAGATGTGGTTGGATAGGGATGTCGAGATTAGGTTGCAAGATCGACAACACGGATGGTTGAGATCATTTGAGAGCACGAGTAGACCGTTTGGGAATAATGGAGAGATGATGAGCTGTAATAAACTTTGGTGAAGAAGTCCATCCCGATCTTAAGATGTGGATATGTAATGCAGAGCGAGGAATCTTTTAAGACAATACTAAAAAGGGTTAAAAGTTTATTTTGTGATTTTGACCATGAATTAGTTAAGTTTTTATGATTAACTTAAGTCTATGATTTATTTATGTCTAAATTTTTTTTTATATTTAAAAAAATATAACATATGTGTTTTTTTCGAGACATTAATGATTTTTATATTTAAAAAAACGTAACATATAAGTTCTTTTCGTTAAGTCTAAGTTAATATATATTAAAGATATATTGATTCATGATAAATTATTAATATAATGATATATATAATTTAAGTTAAAAAAAGTATTAAGATTCATTTTAATCGTTATGATTTTTGTTATGGATCACTTAAAACCCTTATGACTTATTAGTATTAAAAATAATTTTTATATTTTTAAAAGCGTAGCATATAATGATAAGTATAATTTAAGTTTAAAAAATAGTTAAGGTTCATCTTGTCGAAAAAGAGAAAGCGACAGAAGTCATAGCAACGAATGAAGGCGGAGAGGTAGAGATAGGAGAGGGCGGAGGCGGAAGTGAGGGAGAGTTGGACTAATACATTGTTGGTGTGGCGTAGGAGAGGACAAATTGAGAGGTGATAGGGACGAAGATGCTAGGAGGATAAAGAGGGACAAGAAGACCATTACTTGCATAACGTCAGATTGGTTGATACACATCCACTTGAGACAAAAAAAAAAACTCTTGAGCTTGTCATCAACGTCGAAGAGGCTACATGTATACAATGCCCTGTTATGACTCAGTGTTGTTGTTGATGGTCGCCTTCGCGACAATGCCTCCTTTCATCATTGATGATGATCTCAATTATTTTTTAACTTAAATTACATGTCACGTAAGCAAACTCTAACATCTGTTAACTCAAACTTGACGGGAAAAGCTTATATGTTATATTTTTAAAAGTATAGAAGTTATTTTAGACATGAATAAACCATAAGAGCTCAAGTGATCTATGACCAAAATCACAAGAGCTAAAATGGATCTTAATTTTTTTAAAACTCAAATTATATGTATTATTATATTAATAATTTATTATGAGTCAATATATTACGTAAGTAGACTCTAATATTTATTAACTCAGATTTGACGAGAGGAACTTATATACTACGTTTTAAAAAATATAAATATTATTTTAGACGAGATGAACTTATTTAAGTGGTCATGACTAAAATTATATGGTTAAAATAAAAAAAATTAAAAAATTAAAATTAAAATTAAAATTAAACATTGTTAGAAAAAAAAATATATAAGAAACAAGAATTCAAAAATGAATTAGTCTTAAAGGTGAAATCTCATCATTTCAAACCTCTTTTAACATCATCGGTGGTATAAAAACACAACTGATCAAAATAAATTTGTATGTTATGAACTCACCCTTCCCCGTGAAAACTTGAACGTGATATTACCATTTACATTACATCCATTCACACAACATGATACACTCCTCGGCAGAAGCACCCTTTCACCTCATCCCATGGATGCGAATCTGAATGCCTAAAGCACTGCCAAATACAATTTTCCTTCTCTCTTCTCATCATTTGATATTTAAATACTTTCCTTATCTCGATATGGTTCACACGAATGCCGAGCAAATTCATCCTCTGTTGGGTAGTAAAACATCCACGACGACTCGCCTCGCAACATCGATTTGTTCCCACGCGTACACGAATCGCTCTCAGACATTAATGGCAATGAAGAGACCCAAAACAGAGCCGAAATGGTTAAAAGGTGAACAGGAAGAAGCAAGAAACAGAGAACGCCAAAAAGACATAAAGAAAGAAAGAAAAGAACAAGGAAAATAAAAGAGTAGGAAGAAAACTGCTGCCTTTTATCTCTCGTTGGTCTCCGCTGCTTCCGAGCTGTCGGAGAAGGCGATGGTGGAGACGTTGGAAATGGCGCCGGCGACGGCGGGGGAGGCGTGCTTCGCGGACGAGGTCCTCCTCCTTGAGTTACCCTCTGACCCTTACCATCCGTCCGTCGCCGAGTTGAAGCATCAGGCCCAAATTTTGCAGGAGTTCTTTGAGCCATCCGTCGAAGGGCTTCCAGTTTGGCACCGACCTCCCGAAAAATCTGATTTTTATGCTTGGAAGATGATAAAAATCTGATTTTTTTTCTTTCTTTTTCTCTTGCGTTTGGTGGCACCTTTCTAGGGCTTGCCGACCGAGGGGAAAGGCGGAGGAGACGAGGAGGAAGAGGAGCTCGAGTGGCTCGCGAACAAGGACGCATTTCCGGCGCTGGAGACGTCGTTCGAGATGCCCTCCCGCCCGCGCACCGGCAGCGGAGGCAGCGAGGGCTGGGACGGCGCCACCGTAGGCGCGGTGGCAGAGCGCAAGAGTCCGGTCTCGGCCTTCTCCGCCGCGACTTCATTCTCCGCGCCGGTTCGACCGAGGAGCAAAGGGCGGAGGCCTCGCCGGAGGGTGCTGACCGGCCTCTCGCCCGAACCTCCCACCGTGGCAGTGGCGGGGAAGTCGACGGCCGTGGAGAGGCGGCGGTGCCGCCACTGCGAGGCGGAGGAGACGCCGCAGTGGCGGGCGGGGCCGGAAGGGCCCAAGACGCTGTGCAACGCGTGCGGCGTGAGGTATAAGTCCGGTCGCCTCGTGCCGGAGTACCGGCCAGCGAGCAGCCCCACGTTTTCCCCCGCCGATCACTCCAACTTCCACCGGCAGATCCTTGAAATGCGTCGCCAGAGGTCTACCCGCCAGCGGAGAAGTGCCGGGGCGCCACCGCCGGCCCCCCTCGTTAATTCTCCGGTGATGTAACCCACCGCTCTCTAGAAAAGACTAAATAGACAATAAATCTCTCTCTCTCTCTCTCTTAGAGAACTGTTTTTTCTTTTGCCTTTGAGGGAGGACTACATATTTTCCATATTTTAGCCATAGAAAATGTTAGCTTTACTTAATTGGTACTCATTTATTTATTTATTTAGCGAGTTTTAAGGCTTATTATAAGTCACAAAAATAAAAAGAAAATCCAATTGGGTTTTTATTTTTAGTTACGTCATATGAATTTTTAGAGAAAAAAATACAACTCTCTCTCTCTTTTATACTTCAATAATTAAAGGGTCGATCTTTCACTTGTATATTGAAAATTATGATGTATTTGTCCTCATCAACAATCACTTATATTGACTTATATTGAACTTTTGTCCTCATCAAGATTTTTCTTCACCTGTGAATTGACTTCAACCTATTCTTGTCCTCATCAAGAATCTTGATTGCCCATCAAACCTAACTACGACTGCAGCACTTTAGAGCTTTTCTAGTAAACAACTGTTGGATTCTTGTGAGGAAGATGCAGTATTATTGCGTGTTCATATCATGGCGATGGCATCTTATTCTTTTCTTCTTCTTCCTCCTCCTCCTCCATTGTCCTTAAATAGTCATTACTTTGAACATCCAACTCTTTAGTTGATGATAAACAAATTTTAATTATATTGTCATTTTTATTCTTTAACATCGATGATAAACATGATTAGTATGTGGATGATCGAAATATACGGAGGAATGTATATGTCACGATGGAATTTATAGGGCATATATGTTATTTTTGAACTTAATATATATGTAAAATTCCCAAGACAATATAATATGTAAGGGATTATTGTAAATTAAATTTAATAATGACCTATAAAAGGCTAATATGTTGTTGATGTAACGAATAAAAAATGTCGAAGGTCTTCAAGTCTCGCCTTGATCACTTATCTTTTGTAATAAAAATAAATCATGTTAAAGAAAAATTATTTTTTTAGAAAAATAAAATGACTGAATATATTGATTGATGATGGAAGCAAATGTGTTTCATTAATATCTAATATATATTAAAAATAATGAGATAGTAAAAAATAATGTTGTTTATTTATACCAAATCATAATTTTTTTGCCTAAATGCTTCGTTCCGAATAGATTTGAGTCTTTTATGTATAAATAAGACTATAGTATTGAATTTGTTGGAAATTGAATAATGAGGTGTTTGCACTAATTGCATAATTGATTGTTTATCGGTTGCATATTAAATTTATCTTTTTGCATGATGAGTTATTTATAGTGAGCAGTAATTTATGCTAAAATATATAAATAAAAATAAATATTATACGGATTAAGTCAAGCATCCAAAATATGATATTGTCAAATCGATGCATATCGTAAGACATTGACTTGAAAAACATCCTTGTGAACATACTTTATTTGTAAAATATAGAGAGGTAGAAAGGATATTAATTGCTTATTTATTGATAGATGATGTAATTTATATTCATAATGATGCTAACATGATTCAAGAGTTTCGAAGGAATTTTAGGAAGCAAAAGGAATATGCGCATTGACAGGCGAAATATCAACTTCTTTGGCCAACCTCAGTGAAATCCAATACTTGTAAGTGCAGGGATTTTTTCTTACAATAAATTGACAGGGTCAGTACCAGCTTTTCTAGCATATCTGCCATCACTGTAGTAAGTATTCCTAATGACTTGTATGATTCCTTTGCTGAAACTATTTAGGCTTAACATCATGAAGCTGCTTGCAGAGATTTGGCAAACAATGAACTGAGTGGATTAGTACCTTCTTCTCGCCTTACAAAATCACAGAATGGATCACTTACGTTAAGGTTTATTTCCTTCTCGAAACGTCGTATCTCTCTCTCTCTCTCTCTCTCTCTCTCTGTTATATACCTTATCATTCAACGTAAGAAAGAACATAAATGAAATCATGATGAATCCTTGCCACGAATTATTCATTGCAAATCGTCACCATTTAATTGACCTTGAATCCTTTGAATGGTAGAATCGAGGATAATAGGGATATTTGTTTCGATGCCACTTCACGCGAAGCAAAGCGAAGAAAACTGCACCAACCTTTACGCCATGGTCGAGGTGTTAATATGGCTTGGTCTAATCCCAGATTCACAAGGTTGATGTCGGGTCCAGTTGGGTGCAAGCGTCGTCTCCCAAGTGTGGTTCTTCCTCGACGGGTTGCTGCTGCTTTGTTATCGGTTCTTACACAAAGGTCGAGGTCGAGTGAGGGATTTTTCGACTCGACCCCTCCGAAGTTCAAGTTAGCTTTTTGGTGGAATGAGAAAGAATTGAGTGTTTGAAGTACCCCTCATCTCCTGATTAAGGAGGGTTAGCTTTTATACATATGATGATAAGTTGGTCGTACAAGGTCAATTAATTACGGTCGGCTTCTTAGGCGGCCAGCTTAAGCTTTTGTGCGAGCGTTGACCGACCTGTACGGATTGACGCCGCACAGTACCGCCCTGAGCTTTCCGGGATGGTTGTTCCATGATGATGTGATTCATACGGAGGGGGCGATAAACGGTTGCCCACCACATGTGTATTGCATGTCACATCGTATTTGAAGTTTCATGTCTATAAAATAACAAATTAAATTATTTATTAATTCTTGAAAAAATCAAAAAAGAATAATTCATTTTATATAAACAGGTAATGAAATATATAAAGTTTTTAAAGTTGTAGAAAATCATGAGTGAAACATAAAAGATTTTATTCGTTTATGTGATTGCTTTTATCTCTTTTTATTATCTAATTTAATATTTAAAGATAAAAAAAAAAAGATGAGGATGACTTCCCGGATTTTGCGGGGCGGCCGTCCATCTAATGGAACAAAGGAGAGAGTCACTTTTTTATGGGTGAAGGTGTGTCGAAGAAATCATGACTCGAGATCAACGAGGGCCCCAACAAATGCAATACAGTGAATCCGCAGCATGAAACTAATGTTTAGTATATTCTAACACCGAGGGTCAAGCTGATACTATCTTATCATCATCTTGATGATGTAACCAATGCAAAAATATGTAGATGCATGTTTAATGTTAGCAAGGTGCTATGGCACGTCTCGATTTGTCCGAAAGTGCTACACCGACGTAACTGTGAAAGATCTGAGTTGAAGATATATTAGTGGACCAGTATATTTGGTACTATATGTTCTCTCCTCGTCAATAATTAATTTAAAATATAAGAAGTAAAAAAAAAAGTCTCAAAGTCAGTAATTGCATGAAAGATATTTCAATCGTTAACCAATGAATGGGTATCGTACACAAACAATGACAGTTATCAGGACAGATAAAAGATAAAATTTCTTCAATTATACGAGAAAATCTTTTTATTCTTTGTGGTAAGAAAACATATTAATGTATTTGAACTAATTCATATTTTTCAATAAAACTTTTTCAATAATTATTCTAATCTTCTATTCTTTCTATTAAGCTCTACCAATCTCTTTATAATCATCCCCCCACCACAACAATCGGCAGCTCGACGCTTGTGTCATCAATGGAGCGCATCAAGAGTCATCATGTAGTTCTCTTTCCCTTCATGACTCCAAGCCACATCAACCCCTTCCTCGCCCTCGCCCACCGCCTCGTCCGGCACCACCCCGCCCTCACCGTTACCCTCGTCAACACCCGTTTCCACATCCAATGCATCCGTAGCTCCTCCTTCCCCTCTTCCATCCGTCTTCGATCCCTCCCCTTCGACCCCGCCGCCCACGGCCTCCATCCTGACGCCGAGAACTTCGCCACTGTACCCAACCACCAGAAACTTACTTTCCTCGTCGCCTCCGAATCCCTCCTGCCCGCCTTCGACCAGCTCATCGTTGACATAGCTCGAGAAGACGGCCGTCCTCCGCTCTGCATCGTCGCCGACTTCCTCCTCGCGTGGACCGCGGACGTCGCGCACCGGTACGAAGTGTTTCATACCGTATTCATCCCCGGCGGAGCTTACGGCATGGCCGTATTCGTCTCTCTGTGGACTCACCTACCTCACCTGAAGACGAGATCCGATGAGTTCGCGCTGTCCGAGTTCCCCGACACAACCATCCACCTCTCGCAGCTCTCGAGATTCATGCTTCTCTGCGACGGCACCGATCCGACCTCAGGGTTCTATCAGAGACTGATATCTCAATGGAAGGAGACAAACGCCATGCTTGTGAACACGGTAGACGAAATGGAGGCCACAGGACTGCGGATGCTGCGTAAATTGTTTCCTGTTCCCACCTGGGCCATCGGTCCTCTGCTGATCTCCTCTCATTCTGTTGCCAGCGCTAGCCAAAATCGATGTATCATGGAATGGTTGGATTCACAACAACCGGCGTCCGTTTTGTACGTCTCGTTCGGCTCGCTGTGCACCATCACGGCGTCGCAGATGATGGAAGTGGCGACGGGGCTTGAGGCCAGCGAGGCACGGTTCATATGGGTCATCAGACCGCCTTCAGAGTTCGACAGCAATGAGGAGTTCAAGGCGGAGTGGCTGCCGGAGAAGTTCGAGGAGCGGATGCGAGAGCGAGGGACGGGGGTGTTGGTGCACGGATGGGCGCCGCAGCTGGAGATCCTGTCGCATACGTCGACGGGCGCGTTCCTCAGCCACTGCGGGTGGAACTCGGTGCTGGAGAGCTTGAGCCGAGGCGTGCCGATCGTGGCGTGGCCGTTGTTGGCGGATCAGCCACACAACGCGAAGATGATGGAGGAGATGGGGGTGTGCGTGGAGGTGGCGAGAGGGAGCATGGAGAGCTCGAAGGCAGACCGGACGGACGTGGAGAGGGTGATAAGGGAGGTGATGTGCGGGGGAGAGAAGGCGAAGGAGATGAGGAGGAGGGCGGAGGAAGTCGGGGAGCTGATGAGAGCGGCATGGAGGGAGGGAGTTGGGTCATCGTTTAAGGGATTGGCCGACTTCTTCCGGGCTGCGGCTTCCATGGGAGATGTGCCGAGTTTGTTGATCGACTAAAATAAATTATTATCGATTAATTAAAATTACCGATTATGTAAGATGAGTAGTCTAATAAAATCAAATTAGTGCATATGGGTGTATTATCTTTCATTCTTTTAAGTTGTTTGTTTACTATCTTCAACGAAGTTTAGAAACAATTCGATTCAACTCCGTGGACAAATCCTCTACTATTGGAATTACTTTGACGGGACATCTCACAGAGCAAACTGTACCGTATAAATGCTATTGGTCGATAGCCAATAAATCCTGCACTGGTTGATAGCAATGTTTTACTCAGTCATGTCATAAAGTAACTCAAAAGTTCTCGGTATATATATACATATATATATATATATATATATATATATATAGCGATGTAACGTTTGGAGAGAGAAGTCATATCGGACAAATGGCAATGAAGTGTTAGGCATGTGGTACCGAGATATGAACCACATGATAGTGAGGTATTGACCTTATAGCTTTGAAGTGAGCCATGTGGTAACTCAAAAGTTCTCGGGGTATATATATATATATATATATATATATAGCGATGTAACGTTTGGAGAGAGAAGCCATATTGGACAAATAGCAATGAAAGTGTTAGGCATGTGGTACCGAGATATGAGCCACATGATAGTGAGGCTTTGAGGTGTCAGACACATGGTAAAAAGAAATCGACTCCGACGATGATGTGTCGATCATATAGGTGTCGATCAAGTGAAAGTGAAGTGTCAGCCTCGAGTGTTGGTCATATGGTAAGGTGGTATCATTATTCATATATCACCATTATAATTAGAACAAGATTAAATCATGATCCAAAAATAAGTAAATTTTACAAAAACAAACACCTACTATAACAGCGAATTCCAAATCCTCTTTTGCAGCCCAGACTATGCTGTCATGTAACAAAAAGCTCCACACTTCCAAGTTAAAACTTCTCACCCAAAATACTATCATATATCGGTGATGACTGAATCAGCTCAATTCAATATAGGTCTTAACTAGTCTGATGTGGTTTGAATGTTAGTTCAATAATTAATATGTACGATGGCCGAGATCGAATGAGATTTTCGATCGTAATCTCTCTGATGCTCTAATTAGTATTTTAAATAAAATAATAAAATAATAAACAAATTAAAAATAATTAATAATTAATCTTAGTCACTATGATACGATGGAACGACGACAGAAATGTATGAGTTTTAGTTTAAGCTCTGACATAGCAATTAGCCTCGATGGAAATCAAGGATGCAGAGATCCATAGTTTAAATATGAACAAAATAAAAAAATATATATGAGTTTTTTTTATCATTTTTTTTTAAAGTCAAACAAGAGAAACAATTTATTTTTTTTTCGATTTTATATATTTTTAAAAAAATTACAAAAGCAAATTACAAATTTGTTTTACAAATATCTACTGATTAATAGAAATAAAAAATATCAACAGAAATCAAAAAGATTTTTTTTATCCAAAATAATAATTAAAAATTTGAGAACGAAGAAGAGTGAGAAGCTTTGGGTCCACAGATTTCTTCTGCTCCTCTCTCTCCTCTACTGCTCTACCCGGCAACGCACGTCTTCTCCACATTGTCCCTGTGGTCCTCGGACGATCATCGCTTGGTCCTTCCGAATCCTCTCTCGTTGACTGTCTCCCCCCTTCTCGTGGTTCCACTGGTCCAAGTCCTCTCGACTCTTCGTATTAGAAGATTTGCTGGCCTCATATGAGCCTCTTTAATTCATATAAATTTAAATAACATATCATTTTAGAAGAAACACCACAGGTTGGCCGTGGCAATCATGGTTCCGTCTATTTTTCGTCATGCCTCTCTCGTGATGGATGATAACAGTTAAAATCTTTCGTGTTAACAATCTCAACAATAGTCAAGATCTTACTAAGTACATGATGAGATATAGTAAAAAATCCTCCTCCGTTGAGGAAAATTCTCCTTTCAAAACATGTGAAAATTCTTCATTCAAAACATGTATAAATATGGAGTACTATTGCTGAGGTTGTTATCGTGAGAAATCTTGATTGTTATCAAAGGGAAGAAGAAACGTAGCTTACCGTCATGATTGTCTACTATCAAGGTTACCCAAATGTTACGAGTCTCTTGAGAATAATTAGAGATGGTGATATTAAACTTCAATAATTCATTAAAAATATTAAAATTATATAAATTATCAAAATTTCTTAGTTTCATAAATTCTAAATCTTTCATTTACCACAACGCCTTTAATTCTGACTCTAAAGCCTCATATTTACTAAACAAAAAGTTTATTATTTTAATATTTCTACCTTCAGTCTCTAAATTAAAAATTAAATATTAAATATTATGTGAATTATAAAATCAATAGTGATGTTGTCAGCATTCACGGAAAGATATGAGAATACTATCCATGCTAGCGATCCATCTTGTAATAGATCAATTAGTTATGAGATCTTGATTTGCTTCGAATTAATTTTGTCAATTTTTTAACCATTCATCATTTATGAAATTCATCCGAAAAAAATAGTTGCTAACATAATAATTATCGATGTGAGTGATCCATCTTATCTGACTTAACCGACTATGATATTTTATTTGTCTCAAATTTACTTTTATTCAAATTTCTTGAATAATTGCTAATCATGAAATTCATTAATTGAAATAATTATTTGTAGAAATTTATGTCGCCTTCATCTTAAAAAATATTAGACAATTCATTAAAATTTATATTGTTTGGATTTTTTATGGTAGTGCTCTTTACTTTAATATTGATATAATCTTTTTAGCTTTCAACTTTTAATATTTTATTTAGGTTTGTAGATTTTCTTAGTAGTTCCATCTTAGTAATGTATGTATTTAATAAGTCAAATTTTGATTGTCTATTCTAGAATAAATATCCAAATCTAACCATAGCCCTTTTAGATGGTTTTCTTCTAGATCATCCCTCGCAAGATCAAGTTCCTATAAAATTAAGTCGAGGATATTTTCAACTATAACCCCTTTGACAGTCAAATCGGTTCTTTAAGCTTGTATTGAACAAACTAGTCAAATTAAGTAGGAGTTCAATTCAAGTCGATGCTTTGAGCTTATGTCGGTTGCTCTCAACCCCTCTAAATTAGCTTTTCTATTTTTTCTTTTATTGAAGGGCTCCTTTTGATGTGTGGGGCCAATTGAACATAATGTAAATACTTTTTTTTGAAGGAATAAAATAATTTTTCAATTCGCTTGAATGTTTATATTGAAGTATAATTATATTGAAGATTGATATACTCTCAAGGATAGTACATGTTTCAAGACTTGGAGATATCTTATTTGTAGTGCCTCGATTTTTTCGACCTACATTCACTCACAATTCCTCTTTCTTCAAGATCATTAGTTTTTATTACTAACCTTATTTCTAACAGATGAAGATAAATAATATTTATATATATATTTTTCTTTTTGAGCTTAGAAAAGAAACATTATACTCACTATTTTACAATATAATTATCACATCTAATACTTTGTATCGTAACTAAGCTCAAAAGAGTAGAGAAGACTCAAACAAAACTCAAATAGAGAATTATAATATTTCGTAACCTCAAAAATAGATGCACCATCAACAAAGTCTGAGTACAGTATTTATAGTCTTCACAATACTTAAAAAATATGATCAAAATTTTAAATTTTTAAAATTTTAGAATACGAGTGACATTGATATTTAATAATACTACTATCTTAACCTTTGATGTCACAATTCTGAACTATGATGATTTTATTATTATAAAATTTAAATTCTCGATAATATCACTATCACCCCATGTGGTATTACCATAGTCATTAATAGTACTACAATCGAAAAGGTCGACAAAGCATTGTTTATCAACTTTCTATCTTTTAGCATGTCAACTTTGTCGCGACATATGATTTTTAGTGTGATATTCGATCCTTATTCCACAAAGTTTATTTTTGATACATTGAGAAATTCTTATTTTTAATTTCGATAAAATAGTCTTTCGACATAATTTTCGACTCTTACTTCTAATTATTATATTATATATATATATATATATATATATATATATATATATATATATATATATATATATATATATTATTTAGATATTATATATATAATATCCAAATAATATTCAAAATATATATAAATATAATAATTAAAGAATTATCCTCCTTCTCGCCGCGACTCCGCAGTCACTGTGATCCTTGTCAATATCTCCGTATTCACCGTAGAGCATATTTATTTATTTATTTATGAAAAGGAGGTATTCTTCGATAAATTCTCCCGTGCGATCTGAAAATTTTATCTTATCCAATAAAAGGCTTGCAGGCCGGATTGCGGAGATTCCCGTACGTATACATATTAATGCTTGTCTGCGTCCTTCTCGAGGAAGCTGACGTAAGTGCTGCTGTAATGGCGATTCTTATAGCAAAAGCGATGGAGCTGCCATGCTTGTCGGTAGAAAGTATGCTTGTTATTTCTCTGATCGTCAATGGATATGGCAGCGAAGCCACTCGATTAATTGCACACGGACGTCATCGGGTTGAGTTACTCGGACGATCTCAATCCAAATACGACGAGCTTATAATTTTGATGACCTGTCAATCAATAAAGAAAAGGAAAAAAACAAAAGAGTGGACATGATTGACTTCCATATCCAAAGCTAGTACATGACCTCCACCATGGCTCGCCCAACAGCGCACTCTGAACACTGATCCTCGCAACAATGGAGGACGGCGAGCGCCAACACGTGGTTCTCTTCCCCTTCATGGCCCAGGGCCACATCACTCCCTTCGTCGCCCTCGCCGAGCTCCTCCGCCGCCGTCGTCCCACTCTCATCGTCACTCTGGTCAGCACCCCTCTCAACATACAAAAGATTAAAAGTTCGTCCTGCCCTCCCTCCCTCTCTTCGATTCGACTTCGCTCCATTCCTTTCTCCCCCGCCGCCCACGGACTCCCCCCTGAAGCTGAGACCACCGGGGCCATCCCCTTCCACCAGATCGTCACTCTCCTCCATGCCTCCCGGTCCCTCCAGCCCGCTTTCGAGCAGCTCATCGAAGACATAACGCAGGAAGACGGCCGTCCGCCTCTCTGCATCATCGCTGATAACTTCTTTGCATGGAGCGTCCACGTTGCGCGCCGTTTCGGAACTTTTCATTCCATATTTTTCACCAGCGGAGCTTATGGCACGACCGTTTACTCCTCGCTGTGGACTCACCTACCCCACAGAAAGACGAATTCCGACGATTTCCCGCTACCTGAGTTCCCCGATACCATCATCCACCGCTCGCAGCTCCCGAAGCACCTGCTCATGGCCGACGGCACCGATCCTTGGTCGGACTTCCTTCAGGGACAGATATCTCTCTCGTCGGAAACCGATGCCGTGATCATCAACACCGTCGAAGAGGTGGAGAAGACTGGGTTGCGGATGCTTCGCAAAGTGCTTCCGTGTCCCGTTTGGCCCGTCGGTCCAGTGCTCTCTTCGCTCTCTTCCCCTTCTTCAGCCAGCGCTGGTAACGATCACATCATGAAATGGTTGGATTCGCAACCGCCGGCATCCGTGTTGTACATCTCATTCGGCTCGCAGAACACCATCGCCGCGCCGCAGATGAAGGAGCTGGCGATGGGGCTGGAGGCGAGCAGGACCCGGTTCTTGTGGGTCATCAGGCCTCCTGTGGGGTTCGATGTCAAGGGGGAGTTCAAGGCGGAGTGGCTGCCGGAGAAGTTCGAGGAACGGATGAGAGACGAAGGGACAGGGGTGTTGGTGCACGGTTGGGCACCGCAGCTGGAGATCTTGTCGCACGCGTCGACTGGCGGGTTCCTGAGCCACTGCGGGTGGAACTCGGTGCTGGAGAGCTTGAGCCGAGGCGTGCCGATCGTCGCGTGGCCCCTGTCGGGGGATCAGCTGTACAACGCGAAGATCATGGAGGAGGAGCTGGGGGTATGCGTGGAGGTAGCGAGGGGGAACATGGAGAGCTCCAAGGCGGACAGGGTGGTGGTGGAGAAGGTGGTAAAAGAGGTGATGCACGGAGGACAAAGGGGGAAGGAGATAAGGAGGAGGGTGGAGGAAGTAAGGGGGCTGATGAAAGAGGCATGGAGGGACGGACCCGGGTCGTCGGTGAAGGGGTTGAGCGAGTTCTTCCGAGCTGCGGCTTCCATGAGAGGTGCCGGGATGAAGATGTGACGCCTACATTTGCAGTACCAAAGTCGACTCCGTGTGACTGTTACTCTAATGGCCTTCAAGTATTGACTACCTTTTAGTTATTTAGTGTTATAAAGACTAGAATCTACCAGGACACGTGGTGCTGACAGTCAACGACAATCCCGATGGATGCCATCTGGCTTTTGTCTCTTCTGCTTAGCATTTAGCATTTCATTGCGCATTATTGCAAGAGTCGTTGTGGCGTGTTTTTCTACACCAGCTGGTCGTAACTGATCTTTGGAAATTTGACCATTCATTGCCTGCAACTCAACCTACGCCGCGACGGAAAAGCTTGGTTCTCTTCTTCTATCGAAAGCACGCGATGGTGTCATTTGTCCGTATCTTGTTTTCTTACGTCGCAGGAGGAGACGATAGAGCTTGATATAGATGATAGATTCACGTGTGGATCCCGTCATATTTCTTCGTTCTAAACTCACTTAAGTGATTATTAGAAAAAGTTACTTTTAAATTTAGATGCCCTCTAATAGATTCATTCATTGCTCGGACCAGTAATCATGAACTAGCTGTCAGCCAATTAATGATTTATCTTATTTACGTATTTTTATCAAATAAAATTTATTTATTTTTAATCTGATGATGCCTCTCTAATTTTTTTTTATACGAGAAATTCTTTTTACACAATAAAAATATCCTATCAACCAACCCAACTTTTAAACCCGTTCAATTAAACATGCCTCGTCTCATTCCTCCTCCGTCGTTACCTTCCCCTCGTCCTATTTCTTGTCCTTTTCATCTATCTCCTTCCTCCTCGTTTATCTTCTTCGCTTTTGCCTCCATCCCTATATCGCCCTCCTTTCTCATACTCCGCCCCATCTCATTCCTTCTCCTCCTCCTCCACCTTCTTCCCTTTCGCTGTCTCTTTCTTCCCTCCCACCTCCACATTTTCCTTATCATTTGCCTGTCTTCTCCCTTCCACCGTCTCCTCTTTCTCGACTTCCTCCCTATACTATTTCTTCTCTTCCCATTTTGCCTTCCTCTTCTTGTCATTCGTCTTATCTCATTCTCTTTTTTTTTTTTTCGTCCTACGTAACGAGATCTGTTTGTGAAATTTTTATTTTTTTAAGGATCTAACTATAAATATTAAATTATTAGAGATTAATTATAAAAAGTATAAAAATAAGGTTTCCTTGCCGCCGCCTCTCTCACAAGTAAAAGAGAGGCTGTGTGGGAGTGAGGGAGAGAGAAACATGAAAGTTCAAAGAATAGAGAAGAAAGAAAGAAATGGAAGAGAAAAAAGAGAGGAAAGTGAGAGAGGATCTCGTGGGAAGAAAGGAGAGGAAAAAAGAAAAGGAAAGAAGAACAGAAGAAAAACGAAAGGAGAAAGAAAGAGAAGAATAAGAGGAAAAAAGCTTTGGAAAATATGTTGAGGACATAGTTTGATATGAGATGAAATTAAATCATGTCAAAAAAAATTACATTAGGTATATTTTTGAATTCCCTTGTCTACCTACTGATTAGATAAGTGTATAGATCTATAAATTAATTGATTTTGATGTTCTTAGATTATTTGATATTTATGTTGCGAAGAGAATAGAAGATTATAAAATTGATCATTTTAGAAAAAAAACCAAAGAAAGTTTTTTTTTGACGATTTTAAGGTCATTAATATAACAAATAAGAAACTTCCAAGTTGTGATCGAGTGTAAAGTAGTTCAAAAAAAAAAAAAATAACTTAATCGATTTGCATGAAACCTATTCAAACTCCTACAAAAGTTTTAGCATATATTGGTAAGATAATTAATAGGATGTTTTGTAGTTTTTGAGAATTTTAGTGTCATTAATATAAAAAAGGGGGAATATTTTGAAACACATAATTTAGTTCAAATACGAGGGTAACTTGGTGAACTTTCACATAAACAATCCAAACTCTTCGGATATAATTCTAAGATTTTTAGTAGTACTTTTTTTTAAAAGTGATTAATTATCAAAATAGAATATTTTTGTTTGAAACTTTGAATAGTATAACTTAAATAAAAACTCAGTATAACTTGGTGAACTTTCACCAAACTAGTTTGAACTTCTTTGAAACTATTAGGAAATGATTCTAAGATAATTAGTAGTATTTTTCTTTTCTTTTTTTTTTGAGAAATTTATAATGATTAATTATCAAAATTATATATTTTTTTATGTTGAATCCTTGAAGGAGAGTGTAACTTAGTTTAAAAACAAGTGTAACTTAGTGAACTTCCACCAAACCACTCCAAACTTCTTTGGAACTATTAGAACATGATACTAATATCATTAATAGTATTTATTTATTTTTAAAGATTTTAGAATGATTAATTATCAAAATTTGATTTTTTTTAGTTAAATATGTGAACATTTTAAAACGAGTGTAACTTAGTAAACTTTCATCAAGCCAATTTGAATTTCTCCGGTACCATTAAGACATAATTCTATGGTGAAGTAGTATTTTTCTTATTTTTTAAGAATTTTGAAGTGATTAATTATCAAAATCAGATATATTTTCAATCAAATATGTGAACAAGAATAACTTGGTGAACTTTCAGTAAATCAATCTAAACTTCTTTGAAACTACTAGAATAGGATTTTAAGATGATTAGTAGTATTATTTTCTTTCTACTTTTGAGGATTTTAGAGTGATTAATCATCAAAATCAGATATTTTTTGGATTGAATCTATGAACAAGTGTAACTTAAATAAAAAACGAGTATATTTCGGTAAATACTAAACTAATCCAAACTTCTCCAAAACTACTAAGGGCATGACTCTAAGATGATCAGTATTTTTTTTTTTTTATAGAATTGTAGAATGATTAATCATGGAAATTAAGTATTTTTTAGATTAAATGTGTGAAGGAATGCAACTTAGTTTAAAAATGAGTGTAACTCAGTAAACTTTCATCACATTAATCTAAATTGAGAAATTTCATCGTACTAATCCAAACTTCTCCAATAACTACTATAATATTATTCTAAGATGACTAACAGTATTTTTTTAGAATTTTAGAATGATTGATTATCAAAATTAGGTATTTTTTAGGTTAAATCTTTGGACGACCATAACTTAGTTCAAAAATGAGTATAACTCAATAAACTTTCATCCAACTTATCCAAACTTCAACATAACTAGTATGACAAGATTTTAAGACGATTAGTGTTACTGTTTTTTTTTTAGTATTTTAGGATGATTAATATAATTTGGCACGATGTGGTAGGATTGTAAGATAACTCAACTAGAACATGATTTAACTCAACTAAATCCACTTTCATAACAAGGTTTAGTTAAAAAACGAGTATAACTTAGTTAAAAAATAAAAAATATCAAAACTTTCACAAAACTAATAGGATATGATTGTAAGATAATTAGTACTATTTTTATTTTTTGAGGACTTTATGATGGCTAAATATCAAAGTTAGAGAATATTTTAAAAGATGTTATGATCGAGTGTAACTTAGTCCAAAATGAGTGTAACTCGATGAATTTATGTGAAACCTATCCAAACTTCCATATAACTATTAGAACATGATTTTAAGATAACTAGGAATATTTATTTTTTTTCTTCTATTTTTTAGTATTTTAGGATAATTAATAGAATTTTATATGTTGTGGTAAAATTGTAGGATACTACCCCAATGGTATTACCTTAACTAAATTATGATTCTTAACCAAAATCTACCTTGAGAACTCAACTAAAGCATAATTATAATAAGGATTATAAGATCGATTGCACATTGATAACTTCATATTCAAAATTAACAATAGTTTCCAATGTTAATGTTTCGTGACACATTTGCCAAAAAATTTTATATATATATTATTTATAAAAAGACCACCTCCTATACTCAATATAGATAATAAAAAACTATAATCAAAATTAGGTTATATAAAAAAACTGAAGATTCAACATTGCTTTACAATTGATAATATTGAGTTAGACAACCATTGAAAATTGCATGAGTATCAATTGTGACTTAATTGTTAACACTTTGTAGTTCAAGAGTTTTCAAATGTTCGCCTTTGTAAAACCACTCGATTCTTATTTGAAATCAAGCTTCATATGACTAATTATTCAAATTCTAATCAACGCGACACAACTATGATCGCCAATACAGTGGTAAAGCTTTCCATGAGCGCTTCATGATTGTGTTGGTAAATGTTGTAACAATGCAACCTTGCCAAAGCAGTCAGACTTGGTCGACGCTGTTAAGGTTTCAATGATGCATTAGTGACATCTTTCTCTAATAATTTTTTGGTGACACAACAACAACACCCACGAACACATCAACAATGTAGCGAAGGAGGGGGAATGAGGTGAAGAAGGAGAAGCATGAACGAGATGAGGCAGAGGGAAGGGTTGATCCATGCAGTCTTGTAGACTTGAATCACAATGATTCAGACTAGAGTAGAATAACTTTTATAGTGTGACATTATGGCTCGTCCTTGTGACTCTTCAACATCGTTACATTGAGATGCGCATGTGGCATGTCTCAGTCCAAAACGGCAAACAAAGAGATGGCATGCCACGGTCAATCCCCGTCTTTGGCTTCACGTCGCGTCCCACTTATGCCTCAGTAGTGGGTTCGATTGCCTATAAAAGTACCATCACTCAATCATATTAGTCATGACAACGTAGAAGTAGAATCACATTAAAACTATCGACAAAGTACAAGTCCTTCGTATAGCTTTATCTCAGAATCAATTTAATTGAAGTCACGATCGGTAGCCAACTTCGTCACATCAAATCCGCCAACCGTTCGGGGCGAGAATTCATAGCACACGCGGATATATATACGCACACTACCACAAAGGCCTTATTACCATCACAAGAAAACCATAGTCCTCTCTAATGGCTGCTGGTTCGCTTCCTTCACTAGTCATCGTTCTGCTACTGTCAACTGTTGTTCTTAGCTATGTCCAGTCGTGCAGCCACAGCGGGTATTTGACCGGCACCACAAGCAAATGCAACGAAGAAAAAGGCGCGGAGTGCTGCAAGGTCGGCAAGAAGTACCGCCAGTATCGCTGCTCGCCGCCGGTCACCGCAGCCACGAAGGCACACATGACCATCTACGACTTCTCCGAAGGCGGCGACAGCGCCGCTCCTTCCAAGTGCGACGGTGAGTACCATTCCGACCACGAGATGGTCGTCGCGCTGTCCACCGGCTGGTACGAAGACGGCAGCAGGTGTGGCAACACCGTCAGGATCGACGCCAATGGCAGATCTGTGCTGGCCAAAGTTGTCGGCGAGTGCGACTCGGTGAACGGCTGCGACGAAGAGCACAACTTCCAGCCTCCCTGCAGGAACAACATCGTCGATGCGTCTCGAGCAGTGTGGAAGGCGTTGGGCTTCTACAAGTCGCACAATGGTGACTACGACATTACTTGGTCAGATGCATGATCCCGGAGAGCTTCAAGCTCTGCTATATCTATCTATCTATCTCAATAACATCTCGATCCATGGGCAACGCCCAGCACCCTGCAGTCCATGTAGCTCGAGAAAGCCGTCCCCGGTAACTGCTAGCCTAAATAGATGGAATACTCTGCGTTACTCCATGCACCAACTTCAGCATTGTATCCTCGAAGACGCCGAGTCATAAAAGATGAGGCCAAATCTCCTAAATTTCTGCCGAATCATAATATATATCTATCTAATATCGGTACTGTCCAAGAGTGCCTTTCTTTTCACTACGGTTTGCAAGAACTTTTCATGGAAATACTCAACATGATGTTTAGAGAAGTGAACATCTAGGAAGAGGAAGAAAAGAGAAGATACACTAATAGAATGGTAAGATGATAGAGAACTCGTGTCTTCTAGCAACAGTAGATTAGTTGACTGCTAACGAGTAGGGCAGTAATCGATGGCTCTTCGAGTTGTCACCAACACTCGTACCCATGTATGCTATGAAGGAACGCGTTTGTATCGAGCAGCCATCGACCAGGCTGGAGTCTGTGCATCATTGCGAGTGGTTCTCTGGTGAGCCTATTTGCAGTTGATCTCCACTTGGTGGAAGACAATTGTAAGGAGAAAAGCATGTGATTCTCATTTAGTGGGTGATTCATTAGAATAATAGCAATAGATGTGATTCTCTCTATACGCAATGCGCGCGAATATTTGATAGTTGAATGAATGTTCATAAAGAATGTGATGGACATTGGCGATGAGGTTACCGTCCTCCAAAGCCTAAATAATTGAATGACACTTGCAAGCATATGATAGATGGTGACCCTCCATGATTACTACTACACTTCTAAGGTCACTAAAGATGGCTGATATGATGCATCAACCTCTTAAAAAGGTGTTTTCGAAGTAGAAAAGCATTAATAATTAGATGATTTCTTATTGATAGGAAGCTCATAGAACTCCCTATCCTACTAAAATAGTAGACACAAGGGGCCAATTTGCTTCCATCCTGATAGTGGTATGTGGAGCATTCTCATATACATCAAAGAGAATTGTGGTATGAAAGTGAGAAAAGCCTCATCGTATCTGTCATGTCAGCCACATTCCTGTTCCATTGAGAGAGAGGGTTCTGTGCAGTTTTGCTGATATGTGTTACACTAGTCTACAATCCGAGTAACGCAAGAAAGGAGGGAGGGAATTCAGCAGGAGACATTTCATCAGATCTGAGAGATGCATCGTCTATGGCAGGCGACGGGTCTCTTGGCGGGCTTCAGCTCCTCCTTCCACATCCTGCCGATGTCCTTGGCAGTCCTCACTGCGTCTGAGGAAGCACCAGAGAGGCCCCTCCTTGTGAAACCCACAGCGTAAAGCCCGGACTGTCCTTTCCACCCGTTCGGGAATGCAGTCTTCGGAAACCCATCTTTGGAGAAGAATTCACATCCCTGCAAAACCAAACAAGCGTGGGTCAATCTTCCATTCTTCCCTTTTGTGTAGAGATTTTAGTTTAAGCCTTAATCTTTCTATTCTAGACCACTTTCTCGGATGTCATTTTCTTGTTTGTACTGAAGAAGCTGTGGTTTTGGATAGTTCGCGAACAGCAGCAGTGTCTCATCAGCATTCTTTTCACTCTCAACTTCACTGGAATCAACCTATATAAAGCTCTATTTCATGTTACTGGCAATCAACTAACTTGTGTGTAATAATCTTTGTTGGTACCTGAAGCCACTGAGGGACGTTGCTTCGGTAACCTGTAGCCAAGACGACAGAGTCAATGTCGAGGACCTGGCCGTCGACGAGCGCGACTTTTCCGGGGGAGAACCTCTTGATCCCAGGAACAACCTTGATGTCGCCAGATCTTATCTTTCCAAGAGCCCCTGTGTCGAGAACAGGGGTCCTCCCCTCTGTGTTCTTGAGCGCCAGAGGACCGGTGGAAGGTCTCCTCAGGCCACACGTCTCTATGTTTCCAAGCACCAGCCACGCCAACACTAGTAGGATCTTGTCCACCAGCCACAGCGGCAACCACCTCATCAGCAGGACAGCCAACTCGAACGTCGATTTCCCGAGTACCTCCCTCGGCAGTACGTGAACCTGTAATCAAGTTTCATAAAGGAACTCCATTAAGGACGATGTTGATGGCAGAGATATGTTCGGAGTGATGACTTTCAAGCAGTGATTGCTCACCGAGTCGCGAACTACCATAGCTGGTAAGGCATCGTAGTCGCAGAGATCGAGAGAGACCTCCATGCCGGAGTTGCCACAGCCGACCACCAACACGCGCTTCCCGCGGTAGGCCTCACCGGACTTGTAGTCACAAACATGCATCACATCACCGCCGAACTCCCTGAGCCCGTCCAGCTCGGGGACTACACTCTCCGCGTTCTCGCCGGTGGCCACCACCAGCCACCTGCCGATGTACTCCACCTCCTGGCTCCGGCTTCCAGCCGCGGTGCCTGTTCCTGTGGTCCTCACCCGCCACAGGCCGCACGTTTCATCGTACCTCGCTAACTGCACCGACTGGTTGAACCGTGGGCTGATCTCCAAGTGCTTAGCGTACGACTCCAAGTAGTCGATGAACTGCTGCTTGGTAGGATACTCGGGGTAATGCTCCGGGAAGGGGAACCTGGGCAGCTGGCAGAACTGCTTGGGGAGGTGAAGCTTCAAGCGGTCGTAGGTACGCTTTTGCCAGAGGGAGGCAATGCAGTCGGACCGCTCGAGGATCACCGACGGTACGCCGTGCTCCTTCAAGCACGCTGCCACGGCCAGGCCGGACGGGCCAGCTCCGACAATGATCGGACCGTTCACCCATACACACCTCCGGGAGAAGAACCCGAATTGATCAGCCATGCTGGACATTGTACAGTAGCAGGAAACAGGGCAGAGCTAGAGAAGATTAGTTCGAGCACAAGTGACTTTAGCCAGTAGGAATTTTGGCTTCGGAAGATAGGAAATGAAGATGGCGAAGAATTGGGATAGCGAAAGGGAACTAGAAGAGAGACTTGCGCTGAAGAGGATGATGCTTAACAGGAAGGGGAGGTGTTTATATAGGGGGTGCTACCACATTACTCATCCGAGCTGCATGTTCCTGCAGTATAGAGAAACAGGTATAGTTTAGCTCCTCGAATGATAAATTTGCCGCCTCTGCTCTTTGTTTAAAGTTCATAGAGTAGTTTACTCTTTAAAATACATCAAAGACAAGGTCTCCCATGGATATATTTCTGGGAGGAGTTGATCGCGATATCTATCTAAGTTTGTGTCAGATATGTTGGCTGCTTGGAACCACCCATAGATAATGCTAAGACCGCCGTTTCATAGTATCAAACAAGAAGATGTAGGTTGGTATACAGAAAGCTAAGTTAAAATCTAAAACAGGGGAGGATTCATCTTAAGCACTTGTTTGATCAATCATTTTCAGATGGATGTCGCTTAACTATTAGCCACTGTTTTCTGCTGCTGCTGCTTTTGGTTGATGGGGATCGATAGGGGTTATCGTTTTGACATCTTGCTGCATTAATGTCGATCGATAGATCTGTCAGAAAAAATTTCCTCCATCAATTGTTCCTCGCAAGAGCCACAAACTCCTTCGTCATAGTCAACAAGTGGTTGAGATCATTACTGTTGTCATAATAGCGGTGCCCTGTTTCCGCAAGGCCTCACGTAAGAGCTTTCGGAGCCTGATGGCTATCTTCTTCCTATGGAAGAACGATGCCTACATGATTAAGGCGACATAACACGAATGGATGGATTTGCTCGTCTTTTATTTCTAGTCTTCCATAAAGTCCTCCACTGCTGATGGAAACCTGACTACTTTCACAACATTAAATACAAAAGTTTGGATCCACTATTCGATGGTCCGTTCATCTATCGATCAAACTAAATAAATAGCAAGAAAAAGAAGTGAAAATGACGTGGCGAACAACGACGGGAGCACGGCCTCCTCTTCCCTACCGAGCCCTTAGTCATAATAATCCGCTACCTTGTGGGACCCACCGTCAGGAAAAAGAATCTGAGTGGGGTGGGGGACCCAGACGGCACTCGCCTTCTTCCCACGTGGTTTTACGGAGTCGGCGCCTTCCCCACCACCACGTTAATACCCTCGTTGGCCAACGCGCCATTAGACTACGTGTTCATGATGCACAAATCCTATCCGTCTCAAAGAAAGAAAAGATCCTTGATTCCAAGTTGCAGATTACAGGGTCAAAGACACCCACTGGGTGTCATCATACTACGGAAAACCTTCAAAGCAGGAGAGACAAACAATGCATCTCTGCCGTTTTACCGAGGGAGTTTGTATGCGGGGAAGAGAAGACTAAGATGTGCTGCCTTCTTTTTACATGGAATCACTTCGAGCATGTTCTAATCTTGTGCAGCTCACTTTCCGCCATCTTTGATCAATGTGATCTTAATTTCGCTAATCAGGAAGCAACCTGTGATGCTTGTGTGGTGCTCAGCTTGAAGATGAACTAAGGATTCTTGATCTTAGAGAGAGAGAGAGAGAGTGTGTGTGTGTGGTGAGGCATGTGCATGCATGAAACCTCGGTTTGCTGAGAAAAGACTCTCCTTTTCATGTCACAAGGAGAGGTAGAACGTGCAGTCCTTCCTCGAGCTCTTATTCCATAGGCCTTGAAGTGAGTAGAAGCAGCAGTTGTTGCCTCAGACAAATGGAGGGAGACTGCCATGGCCACGTCTCCTTATGCTTTGATTGAGGCTTACTTGTGCACTCGTAAATCACATTTTTACACATTAAACTAAACCATTGTTATATTCATTCACGAAAAGCTCCTAACCAGAAATCATGGGATGAAGGATGACAGCTTCTTTGTGGCTTCCAATGGATATGATGCAGGCTTTTAGGAAGAGCAGTTCAAAAGGTGGAAGGAGGGGATGTTGCTTGTTAACATTTCTAGCGGGGGAAATAAGATCCAATCTCAAAGGAAAATTTTGAGCTTTGTAGTTTTACTTAAACAGAGGTTCTTCCTCTTCATAAAAGCCTAGTTCCATATACATTGAGGAGTGTGGACCCTAATAATGGCCATGAACTAACATGAGGCATATAAAATATAGTTCTCGATTCTGATTGATGATTAGAAGGGACCCACAGGATCTTTATGAGAGGTTAGGTTATGTCTAACTCATTGAGTTCTCTATATTCTCCTTCATTTTTGTATGGATTTGTGATGTTTGATGGCTCCATGTGAGAACAAATAATTAGCAATAGATGATGGTTGAGTCAATACTACATAGTCTCTAATCATGCTCCATTAACTTTATACAAGAACGCCGTCGAGAAACCTAATTAGAAAGGTTGCCATACCTCAATATAAGTATTCCATTGACATAACAAATCCTTAATCAGAAGGATTAGTGATATTGATTCGTTGTGAGTCGGTTTAATGTTTAACTTAACTCATGGTGTTTTTTTGCACTGGGAAGATTAGACAATTGCATGTAACTCTTTTGTAGTCAATAGACTTCGTCTTCTTCTTCATGCAAGTGATCCATGTTGGTTTCCGATAAGAATGGCGCATCATTCACTTAATATAATGGAAATTATAGTCAAACATCAGGTGCTCGGTCAAACCAGAATCCAAGTTTTTGGCACATGGCATCCGGTCACAGGAGAATCAAATCATCTGGTGGCAACAGCTGCTTCAACAAATGGGGACAAGGAAAAATATGGATTCATACTCCCTTCTCATAAGACTCGTCCTAAATCCATCTAACATATGCACAGCAATGTGGGTGACCTCATCTCTTACGCTCGACTTACTTCATGTTCTCCTTTGGTCGGTAGCTAACTGCATTTAACTACCATTGGAATCCACATCCAGGAATGTCTTCTTCGTCAAAGCTCCTCTATCTAATAGAGGTTTGCATCTCCGTGGGATTTGTGCCCTTGAGGTGCATCACATGGCAGGTAAGTAATATGGCGGGGATAGAGTGTAGCACATCAGAATGCTTGCATCAATTTCTCTGTGGCCTTTTGTTATTTGATTAGCTTCATCTTCCTTGTGGATCATCTTGCTCCACGCATCAGTGGCACATGCTCAGGGCAGACTTCCTTCTACACCATGTACATGGTACCGCAAAGCAACTATTAGAGAACTCTGAAGGTGAGTTGGGTGATGCAACTCTTTGGTGATTGAGAACATGTCTTCAGATGCTTGCACGGTTTGGAGGATGGACACGTAAAGGGTTTCGATCCATCTGAACATATCTGCACAAGTAACGTCATTTCACGGAATGTATGTACTTGTGATGCTTTGAGGTCCGTAGTAAGTTTCATAGACGAATTTGTGAGAAAGATCCTCTTTTTAGATTTTTTTTTGTCTCACAAGAGGTGTCTATTTTTTAGAATTTTCAATCGATATTGTTTTCCTATTTTTCAAAAAATACTTGATGAGTCATAATAATAATTCTCATTCTTTTTTTGTGAATATGTCCATAAGTAAGATGATTTTAAAACAATGTAAGCCTATTTAAAGATACTATAACTGACATAAAATTATTATTTTTTTTATATTGAGCTGATTTTTATTAATTTATCTCAATTTTAAATAGATTCATAGTGTTTTGACGGAGATGTCAAAAATATTATGACAGATAGTGTGAATCTTATACATGCGCGTTTGGATCGATTCATCATATCGACTAGTATTGCTCCAACTATTTTATCAGGGGTATTTGAAGAATTAGAATAAATAGGAAAATATGAAGAAAAAAATATATCTCCTCGTAAATATTCATAAAGAAGAACGTTTTTTTGAGAATTCTTGGTCTAAGTTTAATTGTAGTGAACACAAGAGAACTCCCTGTGTGTAACATTGAAGCTTGAAGTGAATCAAGTTGGATATTGCACATCTTGCCTATGGAAGTACCGAGATCTCTAAGATATTTTGGAGGTGTTTGGCAGACTCATTATTATTGGCAATGCAGAAAAGAATGTATTAAGCTCAACAGTGGTGCATAATTGTTTAATCCTCTAGCAAATCTTTCCTCTTGTTTTGGGCTGCGGAGTTGCACTAATTTATGTATTTGATATTAAAAAAGAAAAGAAAAGAGGAAAGAATCAGGTGTTTTCCATTCTCAATCATGTTCTTCTATGTTGACCTCTCTACCAAGTGGTAGAACGCATCAGCTCGCTCACATGGAGATGGTGAGGGGGATCGACCGCGTAGGCGCGGCATGTGACAAGTGCAGCGACTCAATTATTTGGTTACCTTCATCCCAAGATTAGATTAGAACATGTAAGTAAAACTGCTGCTGCTGCAAGTGGACGTGATTCCCGTCATCTCTACTGCTGCCATCGGCTGGTGTTTCACTTGATCGTCAGCGTTATACAAACAAATAAAAAGCAAGATAAATTCATTATTGGTCATGGAAGAAATACAAGTCAAAAAATAAGATAAATATAAATTATAGTGTTCCATCTACCATTGGATGACAGTGGCAGAAGACCAGCTTAAAATTGCATAAAGTTACAAGTGTTAATCATCTAATCGATCATGAAACATTGCATAAAGACAATGCTACACGTCAATCCGCAAAAGTGTGATGCGTCAATATACTTTCCCAGGCGCTTAAGTTTCTCATGAATCACAGCACCCAAGATCTTAAACACAAATATCCATACTATCTCTCTAATGCTTGATTCACATTTTAAGGATGAATACGAGAGAAACAATGCTTGATTCACATTTGAAAATGAGGCTAAGTTAAAGTAACCCTTCAGAGTGAGGTATCATACGAAAGACTCCGGGAGAACAAGATGGGTGAACATGACTCTGGCAGACCCATTTGCCTGAAGAAGAACAGAGCCAGCAAAAAATTGAATTATAGTTTCTAAAAGGCATTTACTTAATTTTAAACATACAGAAAATGAGTTCTACATTATGTTCATCAAGGCGAATTTAAAACAGCAAGTATTTAATTAATTTTATAAAGCAGCTATAGGTCGAATTTATCCCTCAAATACTTGGAATAAAAGCATTCGTCCCGATATAACCATCATTTTTTGCAAGAATTTTTATACAAATAACTGGAATTATTTCAGTGCTCAAGTTCAAGGAATATGCTGGGACTTGAAATTTTATATATTAATATTAAATATAAAAAACAATACATTTTATATGAAAATTTATAAAATTAAGAAAACAAAAAACTATTAAGCATACTAACAACCAGTCATGCAATATAATCTATACATTGTAACCTCAAGTTTGAATCCACATATGAGCATCATGAACACAATTTAATATAGTAAAAAAATTTATTTTTTTAATATAATCTCGATCATCAAATCAATTAAATAACAGTTCAAACTTGATGAAAGAATAGTCATACAAGGTAGATTAAATCACCTCTTAATTTTCTGCCATTAATTAAAACAGACACCATAAATGGAGTTTAAAATCCTTAAGAACAAGGATTTGAGCTTTTAAGTCCAATAAACAACACACTATCTACCCAAAGCGCCTCACAGAATAGTAAACTTGAATATGGAGAAAAACTAAGACAAAGGTGAAAAGGAAAAACAATTAAGTCCAAGATCAAATGGGGTGACCGCAAGGAAATCGATATATACAATGTTCAAACGAGCATTCAACCAGATATGAAACATTATGTAGTTTAGTGAACAATAAAAACCCCCCAAAAACAGTGTTTAGAGTCCAAAATGACAAGAAAAGGCAGTATGAAAATTTGTTGATATGATCAATCATATCAACATTTGACCCTAAACAGGTATCAGATATATTTTTGCCTTCTATTTTGGAGCTCTTCTCTCTACAATTGTCATGCACCTTGCTTTAATGTCTAACCAATCACTAGACATGCCAGAGAAACAAAGACGTCCGTGCTGAAGATAAAAAATCCCAAAAGCCTTGCCTTGATGCTAGGATGGGAACCTAGCAAGGACCAATATTGGGCCAGGAATGGAATCTTGGTGCTGTAGAAAGTAACCAAACCACAATAAAATGAATACCGAAGAAAAACTATGAACTAAAGCCATTAGCAATAATTTTGATCTACAGCATTATTACCCAACAGACTCATTAGAAACTTAGCCCCACCGAATGGTCTAAAGCAACAAAAAATATGATACACTTTCAACATTTCTGATGAATATTTTGTTTGCTCATATGAGCAAAGGGTTTAGGAATAGGTTGGTTAAAGCTAGTCATACCAAAGGTCTATATATAGGACCATGGTCCTTGTATAAAGGTGGCATATGATAAATTGACCACATAGGTTGGCTGAAGAAACTTACCAAGCCCACTAGCATCAGAGGTCTTCATGATTCTAAGCCTCTTGACAGTGCTAAGGAACATTCTGTTAAAAGCAACAAAAAAAAAACCTAATAATTAGAGAGGCGATTAGGCCCAGGAAAAGAAAGATAAAGGAAAAGCAAATTGTAAAGTAATTTATGCAAGTCCTCCAAATGACTTCTTGCATAAGAAAGTGGACAGTAAATGCCATCATCAAATGCAACTTAAATCAATTGCAATTAAAATGGCTATTAGCATCACTGAACCGTGACACCAACAAGAAATTATTGTTTTGCACAAGCAAACCTTCCACTACTTTATGCTGATGGTCAAGTTTTCTCCTGCACTGGAATAGTATCAGTGCGAGAAACAAAAGAAGTAGCACACATACCCCCACGGAACATCACCAACTAACATCCAGTCGCCATCCCTGTCTTCATATGTGATTATGAATCCAGATGAGCCATCCAGCAATTTTGAGGTCCTTGGGCCATCATCTATCACAATAGAGTCAAGAAATCAGGCAGCATCTTATCTAAGTATCACCAGTGAAAGCCACAGGTCTAAAATGTACAGATCAATGGGCTAAATGTCCTGAAAGAAACATTATACGTAATTAAGTATACATCCAGAAACAGGAATAAAAAATATAGAGGAACTC
>NW_027021352.1:148151-211354 GCF_036884655.1 Musa acuminata AAA Group | reverse complement strand
AAGCGGGAAGGGCTGAGTGGAAAGATATAGGGTATAGAACAACCTGGCAAGGAAGGGTTGTGCAAAGTACTGTGTAAGAGTGAAAACAACAGGCCAAGCACCTAGGCAAGTTACTACTATACAAGCACCTAAGGATATTTATACTGATCCTTAAGATTCTTCTCTATCTTGGAGACTTTCCTTGAACTGTTGTATCACCCATGTGTTAAGCAATGAAGGTGTAGATGGAAGTTATTACTTAAACTCAAAGGTATACGATAGTCGTAAACTCCATTCTTCAAGGAAGGAGAACTAGGGGCGGAAAGAGAACTCGGGTGAAGCTAACACTCAACAAAGGATTGAATCTATCCAGTACTTTCTCTGGCTATACCCCTTTTTTCCTGGCTAATTATTATGTTTCCGGACTTGGAGTTTAGGAAGTACATTAGAAATCCGACTGTTAACGGCAAGGAAACCAGTATTCTGTCTTTTAAGGTATTCTGACTTAAGAGCAGAGCACAGAGCACCTGGCGCTAGGTACCCTATTCTGACTTACCTATTTCAACTATACTTCTCCTCTTGCTACAGCATCAATTCCACTATAGGTCTCAAAAAGAGATGCAGTGTCTTATATTGTCTTTTATATAATATCTCTAAAGTCATTATTGAATCAGCAGTTCTTGTGGAGTCGACGAAAGAATCAACAATATCAAGTCAATCAGCAGCAAGCGCGGGAAGTAAAGGAAAAGAAAGGTTCGGAAAGGAAAGCAAAGAGGGATGGTCAGGTCAGGCTAAGCACGCTAAGATCTAAGTGCTTACGGATAGTTTCATAAGAATCAAAATAATGACAGCTAAAATGATTTAAGGGACAGAAAAGAAGAGTTGGAATAAGTAATGAATTGGATCTATTTCTCACAGCTCCCGTAAGTGCATGCCGAACTTATTTACTTGAATAACTACTGTTTGCAGCTAACGTACTTGTTCTTGCCCGACGAACTCCCTGACGTCCTGAGTCTTGTTGCGCAGAGTCAATCTGTTCAGTTAAGTGAATGGAACTAATGGTGATTCTTATCTAGCTTATATCTGACTGGCTTGAGCTTGACGAAGTCTGCTGAACTATAAAGTGATAAGAAAACCGGCTAATAAGAGGATCGTCAGTCGAAGCCGAATCCACTCGACTAGCCACTACTATACAAGTCACTCGTGTTCAAGCCTGAAACTATAACGAATACAGCACTAAAACACAGGACTTGCTCATAAAAGGACTTCCACTCAAAAGGCAGAATGAAAGAAACTAGTAAATCCAAGAATGAACAGCTCTATTACTAGCTAAGAATTGCACTCAGTAGGTGCCGAATCAGAATTGTCCTAAGTAGTCGGAATAACACTAACGCTTAGCTCACTTCCTCCTACCGCGCCACATTAGTAGCTCAATAACTCCTGCCGCGGAACGCGAACACATAGCTTGTTTATAACTTGTTATGACATATCTATGCTGCTACTGCCGCGCAGCTTTAAACTCGCTGCCGCGCTTTAGCTCACTGACGCTTTGAACTCAACTCCTGACGCTTTAGCTCAGGCTCCTCCGCGCCACGTTAGTAGTGGCTTGGTCATTAGTAGTTGTTTGTCTAGTAGTGTCAATAACTCCTGCCGCGCAACATTAGTAGTTGCTTGGCCCGTTCCTTGGCCCGTTCCTTGGTGACTGAAAGCACAGCTACTAAGAACCAAACAAGGGAGTGACAGACTGAGACAAGGGGTAAGGCACCTACCAGCAAGAATCCAACCAGTGAGTCCAAGCCTACCCCCATGTAGTTAGGGTCTCTAACCAGTGATGGGAAGACTGATGCTGGGTATTTGTACTAAGGATGAAACACAGAGGTGAGCTAGTAGGATTGAACTAGCAGGTAACGGCCTGAAACCAACGACGGAGAGACTCAAACCGGTACTAGAGCCTGTCCGGAGTAAGACCTAGACTGTAGGAACACGGCTCAGACCGAAACCTATGAGTCTAAGCCTGATGCTATGTAGCGGCGGTCTAGTAGCTGGTATCGGTATTGGTATGTAGCTAAGGTCTCTATTATGTAGCTAAGGTCTCTAACCACTGTAAACCAGGCTTTGTGTCAGGTGGTACAGGCTTCACTCACTACTAACCAGGCTCCAACCGGTACCGACCAGGCTATCCGACCAGTGAATCCAATACTAAAACTACTCGGATAAGAATGGAACCAACCTATGACCATAAGTACTTCAGTAAAGAATTGCTATCCGCCAAGGAACTACGTAAGTGTAGCGGCAGTGCTGTTTCCCTTGTTGCATCCCCAGTGGCATCTGTATTTGTTTACTCCTGTTTCAAAAGAGGATTGAGCTATGAGGGTAGAAAACAGAATTGAGTTAGATTAGCCTGAGTTCAAAGAGATGAGATGAGCCTTTGTTCAAAGAGCCAGAGTCTTAGTGTTTGTAGTGGTAGCTTGGCCGCCCCTTTGTAATGGAACTAAGTAGTAACAGTATAGGTCGGCAAGGGAACCAGTGTAAGGAAAGCAGTCCGCAGTGAGAGTTGAATACCTTGTTTCATCCGATCTCCTATAATGATCTCCTATAATAATAAGATCAAGATTGGAATAAGGATTGGGGTATATCGATTAATGGCCAATACGTCCTAAATAAGAGAGCGAGATACTGATTAACAATTGAGAGAGGCAGCGACAGAGAGAGAAACTAACGGAAGATCCTCAAGCGTGGCTTAAACTTACTGAGCAAGATGCCCAAGGGGTTGACTGGGAAGAAATAAAGGCAGTACCCTATTATGCGGCAGGGCCTGTACAAGCCTATATAGATGGATGAAGGCTATCAAAAAGCCTATATAGATGGATGAAGGCTATCAAACAATATTGCCTTAACATACACACATATGGATGCGGGGGACCTACACACATATGGATGCGGGGGACCTAGAAGGGTAGATCTCTTCAAAAGAGGGTGAGGCTTAGGGTAGTTGTGGGTGGATTGCCTGTCGGCTTGGCCTAAGTAAGTAGTTTATTGCCTGTCAGCTTGGCCGTTGCTTGCCCGGTTCTTCAAGTAATGAATCAGCGGTGTCAGCTGCATCAGGAGTAATAGGTCTCTCTAAGGTGACTTCTATAACAAACAAACAGGAGAGTACACTCCAAAGCCCGCTAAGTCCGCAGTTAGAGCAGAATCACTAAACAACAATTCCAGTTTAGTTTGGGGCAGAATCTGGTAAGCTAAGCGGGGAAATAAATCAATCAAACAGTGGATTACGTGGATTACGGGTCGGGTGTTTGACTTGAATCTGTCTTTGTTGGGTCTTCAAAAGAAAAAGAGGTGGATTCATATAGGAGTCAGAGCCAGAGGCGAGGTCGGTTCGGGGTAAGAAAGAAGAATTAGTTGACAGAGCCATAGTTTCTGAGATGAGCCAGAGTTATCGGATAAGAATGTAGGTATAGTAGATAAGTGAATTTGATCTATCTTTATTAAGGAAACAAGAATTGGCTGCTCCTGTTAGAAACAAGTCTTGTGTTCAGGTAGCAACTGTTCGTCCATCTGTTTTCGTTCCTTTCTTCGCATTACAATTTCTGTTTTTGGGAGCTTAGGCCTTCGCTGGTGATAGCTTCTCTCTTAGAATTCCATATTTGGTCGAGACACCATCTATCAAGACAGGCACGAATCGAGCATCAAGGGCTCTCCCCAATTACAATACCTACCGTAGGTCGACTCCAAACCATCGCCCCTCGCTTTTATTCTTAAAGAAGAAGCTTTCCGGTTTGACCAAGATTCTTCCCTAGGGTCCGGTTGAAGTCACTAAGCGTGATAGCTTAACTGCGCTTATAGCTCTATCTTCTATCAAAAAGAATCAAGAAACCGGTCATGCCGGAAAAGTCATGTTTCAGTTCCACCATCAACTCTCCCTGTATGGATCGAGAGAGCCCAAGCCCAGTAGCTCCTACTGCATAAAGGCATAAATGCATCAAAAAAGGCGCATACTTCGATTAGGAAAAACTCGATCCCCTACTTACTCGGTGTCATGACAAGATTCTGATTTAGCGTGGGTGGGTCGTGTACTAAGAGATTGCAGAGGTATCCTGAGGTGTAGTTTAAGACCGGGAGAGGGATTGCCGGGCAGCTGGGAGCCGTGCCAACCTTTGGCCTATGACTCCTACTTAGGTCGCTGGTGACTGATCCATTGACAGAGGCATAGCATAGCCCGACAAGAATATCATATTGCCTGCGTAGAGCAACTATGTCACTTCCTCCCTCAGACCAAATCAAATAGCAGCGGATTCTCGAACAGCGTATTCTAACCCACGACCAACAACGGATAGTGATTAAGCACTTACTAAATCTCTAACACCTCCGACTCTCATGGTAAGAGCTCCTTCTGAAGCAACTTCTATTCTAATTCCATCTCGGACATTAAGTCAGTGAAGTGACTTTCTATCTGGCTAGGCTAAGCCTTTCCTTACCCTGCTTGTTCTCTGTCCGACCCTATTATGGCAAACAGCCTAGTTGTACTAACTGGACCAGGGCAGCTCCTTCTGGGCATATTCCTTCTACTTACTATTGATGAAAACAACCTATTCTTGAACAACGTATGAGTCTAATTTGAAGAAAGAATAAGTTCCTTGTCCGATTCCATTGAAGAAAGAAAAGAATAAGTTCCTTGTCCGCCTCCCCCGACGCCTTTGTTTACTATCTAGCAGCAATCCTAACCCATAGAAAGCAGAACCCTATATGCTCAAAAAACCATAGAGGCAAACTAACTACAGAGGCAAGGAAAGAAGCTAAGTAGAAAAAGCTCCTACCGCGGCACCGAACACATCTGGAGTAATAACAACAAATAAATATACTATATGTTGTTTCTTATTGTAGTTGCCCCCGCGTGCCTTGGTGAATCAAATCATTGAAACAAACAAAGAATCAAATCATTGAAACAAACAAACAAGCAAAATCATTTCATTGCACATTGTATAGATAGAAAGCTGGTAATATTCTAGTTTTCTATACACTAAATTCCATTCTTTTGTTTGTTCCTCTGCTTGCTCAATCGAGAATAGGGAATCTTTCTCTCCTATCTCTTTGTTAGCTGTTTTGTAAGAAAATAAGGGGTTGGTTTCATGCGATTGAAATTAATGCGGAGAAGGTACGTTGCATTTAGGCCACGGTAGTAAGTGTTATGTAAGGAGCTGTGGGACTAATATCCAATTCTTTACCACAACGCGCTTGTTAGCAATTGAATCAGAAGCAACTTCCGGGAGATGGGATGCCCCTTAATCAGGCTTATGCTTATCGAGCTCAACAGACAGAGGAAGATGTTCTTTTCAATCAGAATCTGCATTTATAGTATTGAAACACAATCTCTTCAAAAGCCGCCTCTTGTTCTTGCTGCTTTGGTCTCCCTTGGTTTGTGAGAATAGATGGTGCCGCTCTTTGCTAGGACTAGTAGCCTACGGAGAATGCTTTCAAAATGGAATTGCCTGTGCACATGAATATGCCTCTTGTTTGGCTTAGTGCGGAGAGGAGCTTAAGGTTTCTCTCGAAACGAAAGTGCTGTTGCAGCTGAGGAGCTTAAGGTGTTCTCTCGAAATGGCAAGAGAAGGAGGAGCTATTCAATCTTCTCTTTCGGAATCAAATGCACATTCATTCATAGGGCTTAGAACATTAACTCATGGCTAGCTTTCCCGTGGCGAGTTAGTCCAATGCAATTTCATTAGCTCTGTCAGTGAGGGGACTCATAATGTTTTCTTTACCAGTGAGCCTTTCACTGGGGGGGCACTCCTTCTTATCAATGGAATAAATAGTGAACCACGCAACATATCATAGGCTTTACGCTGCTTTTTGTTATGAGTTTGTTTTGAAGCAAAAGAAAGAAAGGTGCTAAGAGCCTCGCTCCGTTACTAGATTCTTTTATATGCGAACAAGCAAGGGAATAGAGGAGTTGAGTAAGGAGTGAGGAAGCAAGGGAAGAGCGCACACAAGTAGTAGATCGAAATCCAAAGTAACAGAACAAGCACACAAGTAGTCAATCCTAAAATCAAGTCAGGGAACAAGCACACGTGAGCACCCTTATTGGAGTTTCAGAAGAATACATAGGTTTGTTTTGCTACCCAATTCCATTATTTCTATATTCTCGCAAACATGAATTTCTGGCTGATCTGATGCGCTAATAGGAATTTCTGAATTCAATCTAACTCTATCTCTGGGCATAGATATTGATGGAATAACTCATATCTATCTCCTAACGCTAGACTCTAAGGACAGAGGCGGAGTCACCGATACCGCTATCATTGTTATTGTTTCGGGGCTTGCGAAACGGCTTTGTTAAAGAGAATGTGAGTTAGTTCGGTTCGCTCTTGCTTGTGTCATCTAATTCACAAAGTATAGAAAAAGAATATCACTGCAACAATTCATTGAATCTCACTCACTCTGCGCAACATTGAATTGAATCTCACTTGCATAGGATATAAGGTAAGTCCGGAGCTGCCTTGTTACTTCTTTCTATCATGAGGGGCACTTACATTCCATTCGAAAGGACAGGACTGTTAGAGCGCCCCCAATTGACTGAAAAGTTGACAGGCGTAGTTGCTTGGCCCAGGGACAAGAATGAGATTACAGGGAATATAGTGATTCAGACCAAGCCTTTGTAAGATAGGGTAAAGCGAAGGGAAGAGCAAGTAGTAGCTCCCAAATGGTGTATGCTTTAGAGTCGTTCTTTGTTAGCTCTAGTAAGAATAGATCAGATCTTATCCTTTACCCTAAAGAAAAGTAAGGGGACAGAAGATAGAGCTGGACAAGCAAGCAAAAGAGTTCCTAATACTGACTACAATAGATCAATAAAGAAAAGAGAAATAATCAATCAAGAAATAATCAATCAATAAAGAAAAGAGAAATGGGGTTAGTGGAGAAGAACTATAGTAAGGACGGACCTGATTATACGATTATGCGCCTTCCTTCTTTGAACGGGAAGTATTGCCCTAAGCAAACAAGGAGGCTGCCTCATACATCGAAGGCCCCTACCATGTTTTATTGAAACCTATCTCTTGTGGTACCCGATCTCCGCAGGTGTGTAATGCCAGTCAAGGTTCTGGAATACCTAAGGATTTTCTTGCCTTCAATCAGTTTGATAACAATGCTCTAAATACAGAAATAGTATTGGAAATACAGAAATAGGATTGGGCACCCTCCTCGTTTCTATTCTAGCGGCCTTCCTTCTCAATGCCCAGACAGAAACCTCTGCCTCAATCCCGGTATCAATGTCCTGTGCCCCAGTTGTACTATAAATCCATTGCCTCCTGTCCCTTGGTTTCGGGAAAGATGCTACTCCCTCTACCAATAAGGAAAACAGATTAGGTTGCTAGCTTAGAAGGGACTCGTCGGGCAGTCAGAGCGTCCTTCATACCAGCTTTGAATAGCGTAGTCAAGTCTCATTTACTGTAAAAAGAAAATCCCCTAAAACTTCCTGGGGTACATTGGAATTCATTGCCTTCCTTCGATGAGGAGAAGAGAAGGGGTGAGTGATCCGAGAGAGAAGTAAGAAGAGATGATGACACAGACAGATATCAATAGTCTCAATGCCAAGTTATATGGACCAGCGGAAAAAGCATCTATAGGATAGGTCAAAGCTAATGAGATAGACTAATTCGGACTTTCAAAAGGAGGAGAAGACCCTTGTAAGATTAGTGTTCGCTTCACCTAGCGCCTATCTCTGCTACTCTATAAGTTCTCATTAGGACTTGGACCACTACTTTCAGGGGAAGTCCCAGCCGTGGTAAACTCTTCACTACCTGATCAAAGAGGCTGCAGCATCTCTGCCATTTCGGCCTTGGGTTCTCTATGCTATTCTCTCGTTTATGGGCCTCGAGGTCTTCTTTCCGTTTTTTCTCCATCAAACCCTTTACCTGCTAACTAATGCATCAAAGAAAAAGAGCCAGGCTTTCAGCACCTTACTTTTCCAAAAGACATTCTCGCCCACTTCAATTCCAATTCTCATCTTCTTCTCCGATCGGCATAACTCTTTTGTCGACTCTGGCCTTCCTTACTGTAGAAAGCAAAAAAGAGAGATTATCAAAAAGAGAGAGTTTGTAGTGAATGCGCTTTTCTCTTACTTAACTATCAGTGCACTATAATCAATAAAGAGCAAGCTCCACCCTAATCTGAACGATACCGTCTATAGGAAACTCCGGAATAGGTCTAGTTTGCTAGCAGGGTATGCTCTTTCTTTGTAGTATAGTCTACCTTTGATAGCAGGGTATGCTCTTAGTTGTATCATCTCATTGTAGTTTGCTAGCAGGGTATGCTCTTAGTTTTCTAGTATAATTCACCTTAGTTAGCTGGGTCTTTTTGAGTATCATTGTAGTTAGTTAGCCGGGTATGTATGCTTTTTTGAGTATCATTGTGTTAGCAGGGCTTAGTTCGTTTTCGTTTCTAGTATAATTCACCTTAGTTAGCTGGGCGCACTATAGTCAAGATGCTTTAGTTTGTGCTTGGGTAAGAATGATTTCCTCTTAACTAGCTTCTTTAGAGCCTGGGGAGCTACGATATAGTGTTATTTCTCCTATCCTGCTTGCCCTGCTTAGTCTCCTTGCCTTTCCCTCTTAACTAGCTTCTTTAGAGCTTGGGGAGCGATATAGTGTCATTTCTCCATTGCTTAGTCTCCGGGTTTGACTTTATCTCCTCAGTAGGCTCTGATTCCGCTTCCGCCAGCAAAGTTTCTGCCTGCCTCACTTACCTCCAGAGGCTCAGACAATTCGCAAGTGGGTTGGTTTGCCTTAATCTTTCCCTTTTTTCTTAATCAAAGCAGAGAAAGTTTCCGCAGCAGTGCGCGGGCTTACTGAAGACATTGCAGACTTAGGGTAGGGGGTTGAGCACTCTTGCCTACAAAATCGAAAAACAACAACTCATTAGTTGGCCGCGGAATAAGTGAGTTAAACAAAACAACGAAAGACCGAAAAAAGATATGCCCCAAGGACTGAAGTCTGGGAGGATAAAGTGGACTCGACGAGGGCTCTGGGACGGATTCCTTTGTCTTGCTCTTTCCTTTCTTGTATTGGAAGGTGGGGATTCTCTTTTTTATTACATCTCCTGGTGAGTTCGATTGGCCTGAAAGCATGGTTTGTCTTCTTCCTCTGACCACCATGTTCGAAATTCCGTATCATTCCTTGCGTATTGGACAAGTTGTTTAAGTATAAGCCGCTCTTTCGCTCTGGTCAAAGCAGAATACTTTAGTAGCGCCTTTCAGTCTATGCTTTTTCTCTATAGGTTATGACTGCTTCTCACTGCTTCCCCTCTCCTTTTCCTTTCCAAACAAAAGAATAAGCAATCCCCTCATTGCATACATAGATGCTTCCCTATGAACTTACCTTCCTCCCACAGAACTTAAACAAAGAGAGAGTGTAGTAAGTGAATTCGCTTGGACTATGCTATAATAGTCATAGAATCAATTAGCCACTAAAGACACTTTTCATGATGGTCAGTCTATTTCAGGAGGGGTCTTTTATAGATGATGGTCAAAGCCGTTTCTGTTTACTATACTTGGGCATAGAATGGGTTTCCTACTCCTTATTTCCGCTATCAGGAAGGAAAGGTATGGTTATGTCCTAATCAAGCAAGAAAAGAGCACAGCGCGACATGCACAGCGCATGATAGCAAGAGAGATATGGTGCGGAGTGGAGATGTGGATTCTCCGAGAAGCTTCACTTGTGGAGTGAGACCGATCTTCTCTGAGCAGAAGCCTACCCTACCCAACGGAAGAGCTCCCACCACCCTTGATCGAGAGTGAGCCTGTTTCAGTAAGGCCTGTTGTCCTGTACCTGGGCGAAGGAAGTCAAAAACCATTCTTACTGCAATCGATACCGAATCCACATTTGATTAGTTGCCGGCTTCTCTCTCTCGTTGTTTCGCGCCTTTCTTTACTCTACAGAACTTCCAGCGCCTTTCCATTTCTCTTTTGTTAGGCAGACAGACCAGACCGATTGCGGTCAAGATGGGTAATGGCCCCGCGAAGTATTATGAGACGAAGCTAAGGGGCGGGAATCCATTTCTGATAATTACACTTGGCCGATCCATTGGCGGGGAAATCGCTGGTTATAGTAAGTTGGAGCAGTAGCAAAAGTAGAGCTCGGTTGCTTGTCGGGCTGGAAACAATATAAGATATAAGACTCGCTGATGCTAAGGAAAGGAACGAAAACAGGTGGACGAACTTTGACTTTAGGCTTTGTATGGAAGGTAATAGAGATGCCCTTGTTTAACGCTTCAATTCAGAATGCATCATGTGTTGTAGAATTCATATTTCAAGAATATGGGACAGAATGCATAATCAACATAGTTATCTCTTTCTTCTTTTTACTACTTATGTGGGATACTGATCCATTCTTTTGTTTCTGATGGAAACGATCTGGGACGGAAGGATTCTAACCTCCGAATGTAGGGACCCCGCTGCCTTACCGCTTGGCCACGCCCTCTTTTGGGGCACTAGTCAAGACCTTTTGAGCATTAGTCATTCGTCAATCACCCCTGACATAATACATAATAATAACATATAGATATCTTGTTTGTTTGTTGTAATAATAACATATAGATATCTTGTTTGTTGCTAGGATTGAACACATGTAGATTTTTTATAGAAGCACCAAATTCATTGCATTGATCATGTATGTAATTATTATGAAAGTCTCTAATATAAGATAGCATTTGTATTTTCGAAGGATTATTTGACTTGCCTTTCTCATTTATCCCTTAGAACAAAAAAGAACTCCATCAAAATCCATTTATATTATCTAATCTACATCTAATCTACAAGAGAACGTTATGCTTAAGTAAGATCCTTAGCTGAATCAGTGTATATGTTTGTTATGCTTATATTCTTAGCGGAATCAGTATATATGTCTTTATTCTGTCCTTTCTTTATTCGAATAGTTGTTCTTTGCCAAATTGCCTGAAGCTGCTTATACCCACCCTTTTCAATCCAATCGTAGATGTTATGCCTGTCATACCTGTCCTCTCTTCTTATCTCTTATCTTAGCCTTTGTTTGGCAAGCTGCTGCCAGTTTGTTTTCGATGAAATCCTTATTTGCCTAATCCATTCATGCGATTAAACGTTCTACAAAATACGTTATAAGTCTTACATTATCCGAGAAGGAAGATCGGCTAAGTCTTGCATTAGAATTATTACCCTCGATTCCATAATAGAAATTTTTGTCAATTTAAGTAACCACAGAGCATAGATGCTTTTTCTCAGATTCTTTATTCGTTATGACCTTTCCGTGAGTCAGGAGGGAAATTGATCAATTATAGAATAGGTGATAATAGGTGCACTCAATTTATAATACACTAACGCCGAAATAATAGCAAGTAAAAACAAGTAACGGAACAAGCAAGGCAATGAAAGTGGAAAGTAGAGTTAAGTTCGTATTGAAACCTTAAGTTAATGCTGGAAAAGTAAATTGTATTTTGCCTGCCTTCTGAGAGAGGCCTCTTGTACAGCTTCGACGTGCTACATAGAGCACACAGAACCCATCAATAACCTTTCTTTGTTTTGCCTTCTATCCTGGGCCAATAAGAATTCATTCCTTTTACAGGTGAGCACACTTTTCTCAACTTCCAAGTCTAATCAAACTCTGGCCTCACGAGAAGCCTTTCTTTGTCCGACCCGACCGTCTTTCTAGAGTCAGTCGGCGGCCCTAGCCATCTGCTGTCTGCAGTCGGGCCTCTCCCGGACGTACTTTAGTCCTTCTTACTACTCCGCCGGTCATTAAGTCCCCGAAGTCCAATAAAGTGGTAGAAAGCAGCGCTTTACTAATAAGGCGGGCACAACCTTATTTTCTTTTACTTGATCACCAAGTCGAACCATTGCAGGAAGTTCAAGTGACATTATATGATGCGCCTTCATAAGCTTTTACTCACTGAAAATCCTTATTTGACCTTTGATTCTCCTATTACTTGCTTCGAGCCTACCACGATTACCTTGCATTGTTGCTTGTTAGCTTAGAGCCTCCTAATTGCCTGCTTCCATATGAACACTTCGCACCAACCTCTGATCTGTATTTGGATCCTGCTCCACCTGATGGAGAGAGAGAACAGCGCTACCGCGCAACTAACTACTAAGCTTGGTGGCTTTAACACCTGATAGAGAGTTATAGGCTTGTAGTCAATTAATCCAAAGAGTAGGAAATAGGGATTAGGAAGCAAGCCAGAGAAGGAGAAAAGAGTTTTGGACTGCTAACCTGTAGTATAACCCATGGCAAGGGAAGTTAGTTATGAGCAAGTAAAGCCTGATTCCACTAGTTATCTCTCTGAATCCTGCGAAGAAACAGTACTTCGATCACCCACTACCTCTATTTCCCCTACCGGGTTAGCGAATTTAGAGTAGAGAGTAAGTGTACCAGAACAAGCTGCAAACAAACAAGCAACGGAAACTAGTGTTAACGGGAGCTCATAAGTAATCCATAGTAGGAGTCGTTCAAGCTAGTAAATTCTTTGACGAGTTATTGTCACGGAATAACACTCGTATATATTGAGCTCTTGTTGGTACGGTAACTCAATGGGGCGAAGCTTCTTTTATTAGCCTAAAGATACAGAAAGAGCTGGATGGGTTTCATTATTGCTTTAGTCAATTCAGTATAGGTAGAGTGCAGAGTTGAATCGTATAAAGAAGACAGAATGCGAAGGCTAAAGGAAGAGTAGAAAGGAAGCAGCAAGCATTGTAGAGAAAAGGGGAAAAACACACTGTATTGCTTCCAAATCAAAGAATACAGAATGGAGTTTCACTCACAAAGAAAAGAATCATAGAATATAACTCACTCCGTTAGCTCTTTGACTTGCTTGTTCCCGTTAGCGTAGTGCCACTCAAACATCAATTTCAGAACAGGATTGGATAGTTATGCAAAATAGTCATTTCTCAGAGCAGGAAAATCTTTTTGTACTGAAGATCATTGAACTCTCGTTAGCGCATCCCGAACTCCTACTTTCCAGAAGCGCTTGCTTTTGATGTTGACTTGTATCTATCATATGGGCTGCCGACCCCTAGTATAGTACTAAATTAGGGCGGTGCTTGCTTGTTCGTTGCGCCTTAGCTTATTGGGTGCTGTAGTCAGTTTCGAAATGAGGATAGAGATCCATATTGAATTGAAGAAGGCATAGGTGTTTTGTTGCTTACTTACATACATTATAGGATAGAGAAATGCAGCTATTGTCCAGTTACTATATTATGCTCTTCCGCTCTTTCAAGTTCTAGTGCTGGAGGCTCGCTCCTGTACTCGGATCTAAGTGATCTAGCATCGAGTGGATCTAATGAGGCAAGAGAAGGAGTCGAAGGCTAGTTGATTCTTCAAAGCATAAAGCGTGACAAAGACCCGGGCTGGCTCTAGGAGTGGAAAGCATGAATCCAATTCCTATATGGCTTTCCCATACACCAACTTATCTCCTCTTCCCAATATCCTGCTAGCACTGCTCAAAACCTCGAACTATCTTTCTCTCTATTCTATCTCTCGGCTTGTAAATTGCTCAAAAAAGAAAGAAGGAAGATGATGGAATGGACCTGTGCGTTCTCGATCGAATGAAAGAACCTATAGCTATAGAAAGGCGCCAACCTACTGGATTCAACGAAGAGCCGGAACCCCTATTCTAATCAACCTGAGAAGCTTTCCGATGCGGATGAGACCACTTATCAAAGTCTATCTCTTCCGGCATATCACCATTACCTATGCATGAAAGCTGTATTCAAAAAACTAGCCGAAGGCCTGCCCTCCAATTCAGTTATCATGATATTTCCCACTTGTATGAATCACTTGAATTAGTGGAAGGAAAGAAAGGAGGGAATCACTTGAATTAGTGGAAGGAAAGAAAGGAGGCTTATGGCCCTAGCAACTTTAGAGGATAGTGGTTTTGACTGCGGGGGAGGCATCGAAAGCATTAGTGGGGTAGTAGCTGCCGTAAAAAGGAGGTTACCTGGGACTGGAAGTGAAGCAATTGGCCAAGTATTGACGGTTGGGTACAGGTTGAAGGAAAGCTGATGCTTATTCACCTACATTCCTGGGTGCTGGCTGCCTATTCTCTACGTCATAGCAAGTGAGTCTCCCAGCTAGAAGTAACTAACAAGTCAGTCTTCATTAGCTTGTAAGGATCCCATGCGTTGATCAATGCTCAAGGAAAGGAATGAGGAAGGGTCAAAGATGAAGAAGAGCTATTCTTTGGAAGAGCTAACCATGCGTCGACTCAACAAGAGCTGGCTTCAAGATCAGCGCCTTTGATTCGATCCCCCATTGCATACTTCCTTTTTTCAAAGAACAGCTCCCTTCCCCAAGTTATCATCTTGTCTTGCAGGTCAAAGTAATGCATTTAATGAAACCTAGGACTAATAAGCTTGAATAAGGGTCAAGTAAGGGCCACTTGTGGATGTTTCTTTTTTCGTTTCTCTAGTTTTCTGTTCTCATTCGGACTCTTTCTAAATAATATAATAGAAAGATCAATCTCAGTTATCTTAGAAATGTAGGAACCGTAGCTAAGACATAAGATTCGTGAGCCTACGATGTTGGCTTATATAAATGCTGTAGCTTGTTCTCTTTGTTAGGTTATTGCTGTGGTTTATGATAATCCCGCACCCCTGTTACAGTTCCATATGGGGAGGAATCCTAGGGCATGAAAATATCTTTGAACTACCTTTACATATAGAGGCAATTTCCTCGAAGGAGCATCTATGGAATTATCTTAATCAGCCTTTCCATAATAGTTTAGACATTCACTTCAATCGGACCGGACATTCATTAGGGGAAAGATTCCGTATTCCTATTACTCTTGACTTTCAATCAATTAAATAAAGAAAGGAGCTGAAAGCCTAAGAAAGATCCAGAATAGAATCGGATCTCCGTGAATGACCGAGGAGTTAATCTTTGCACATTTTGGGCTCTTCTCTGTCTTTGGGGTCTTTCCTTTTACTTGGAACAGGTTGATAGCCGCAGATGGAGCAAAGCAGACTTAGGGCTAGGGCATAAAGAAAGACAGGATCCCTTTCCTTTTCAAGGCGATCCGGGTCAAAGGAGAGAACGTCTATTTCAATCTATTCTTTACAAGGTTGGTCAAAAAGCAACGGATTTGGTTCTCATTCCGCTGAAAGGAAGAACATAATGAGAGTGCCAAGTCCATTTTGATTAAGGAAAAGAAAGAGTGAAGTGATGAATCCAGAAAGGTTATGTTTCTCCCCAGTGCTGTAGGACGGTTGGTGTAATGAGTCTAAAAAACGAAAAGCAGATTCTAAAGGCCGATAGACTCAAATAGGAATAACCGAACCACGTCTACAAAATGCCAGGAGCTTTCACTAATAGACAGATGGGAGAAAAAGGCTAGCTTTGGCTTCCAATCACTTTTCGAAACTAAAGGAAAACTGACCGCTAAGACCTAGTACTACCATACCACTACAAGATCTGAGCAACTAAACCCACGAGTGCAGCTTAACGAAGATGGACTTCCTGCCGAGTTTATACAGCAGCATGTAGCTTACCGCCTTAATCTTTTGTTCAAATACCTAATACATTGCAGAAGAAAAGGTCACCGAGGTAGGCCCAGAATTGTATCTTCGTTTCTTCTTAATAACGTGTTAACAGCTTCACCTTTTTTGCACAACTTCATAAGGAAGGGAAGGAGATAGGGGAACTCCTACCACTTCCATTAATTGTCCTCGACCCCAGTAAGATGCTATAGGCAAACACTATTTAGCTTGCTCAACTGGGCCAAGGGCATACTCTAGCAATGGTTTCATTTGCTGATAAACGGATTTCTCAAGAGCAGCTCACCGAGGGTCACAGTGTCGCTATTCTTTCCCTTTCGAAACATTAGTTCCCAGACCAGAACCACTATTAGTAGCCCTTCCCGCCAAGGTCAGGTGCCCTGAGAAAGGCTAAGACTAGTTTCAAGTTCCAGGCAAAAAGCTTAGTATCAACTCGGAGGGTGATTTAATTAAGAGCCTGTTTGTTCCGGTCTAAAAGTCAATGAATTCTGTTTGAGTGAAAGAACCCGGTATTCATAAGGATATTTAGGAAGTGGCAAACTGGTGCTGTCGTATAGTTAGTTGATCAAGGCTGCTTAAAGGAAGGAATTTCTCGAGATGAATCTCATCCCCTAGCAGGGAAACAGGTTTCTCTTTATGTAGTAAATATACTTGAATCGAGATTGGAATCGATCTTCTGTGAGTGAACGAGATTCGGAGTAGTGAAAATGGAAAAGAGAACTAAACGGATCGGGTATCAATCAATATATAGTATAGTCTTAACATAACCAGAACCATTAGCATAGTCTCTAGATTTACTGCGACTGGAGATTAGGATTTCCCAGCTCGAAAGTCCTGACCTTAGGGTAGAAATTGTAATTGTTTGCACCATAGCTTCCTGCTGCGTTGTTGACATGAACGGTGCACGAACGATGCTAAGAGTTTGCATAAAAGCCTTGGCCCGGTTGAACTTATTCTGGTCGTAATGTAGCTTTTTGCTTCTTTGAAGCGTATGGGGTAGGGGGTCGGTCGCGTGTACCCGTGTTCTGGTTTCAGCTCGAAGCTATGATCTGCTTTCAGTTGGTCTCGTCAGTGTATTCATAATCCTATTGATAGAGGGGCATAAGTATGGTTCAGTTCACGAAAGAACAGAATATACTTAAAGAACAGAATATACTTATAGAGTCAAGAACAGAATATACTTATGGAGGTCGGCCCTACTCCATAAGGCTACCAATGTCAAACTACTGCTTTGCCACAGCTTTCAATTCCAGAGCTTCCGGAGGCTACCAAGCTCTATTGGTAGACGGTTTATGCCTTGTCGATCTTGCTCTATGTGGTGGACGGTTTATGCCTTGTCGATCTTGCTCCTTGAATTAAGCCTTAGCCATAAATAGGTATGTTTGGAGCGGGGAAAGTGAACTACTCCTTACCGTATTCTCACCTTGCTTCATATTCCCTGTACTCCACAATGAGAAACATAATAGCGTGGAACGTAAGGGGGCCGTCGGGTCATTTACGAAATCTGGAAAAGCGTCAATTGTGTGCTTACGAGAAACTAGGGCTTCACTCACATGCTGACTTTTCTCGTTTGCTTGATGTTCGAGGCGGGTTTCCGCTGGGCTCGTTGTGCCAGTTTCTTTCTTATCAGTAAGATGGGAAGAACAGTGGATTTATTATAAGTAAGATGGGAAGAACTTGTTTTAGTGCAGAATGGGCCTAACACTAACCTCAAATGAAAAAGAGGCGTATATACGTTGGTTTAGTGGCTTTCCCATTAAATCGATTAGTGGAGTCTGGTTATTCCCGGAAGTAGGTCAATTTCGCTTCTCTTTCTTTCCGTTCGGTTCTATCCATCACGGTGTATCGCTTGACGACCTCTTCGCTCTGGACTACTTATATAAGGTTTTCAATCCTTTTTGTCTATTCCTGGAAGATAAGGAACAGAAGCAAGCAAACCAAAGCCCACTCAACCACCTTCCAATGTCTTTTCTAGATATGCCCGCGTTGACATCCAAGAATCCACGTAATGCTTCGAAGCCATTCTTATAGTCTTGCTCCCTAGCGGCATGGTTCATACTCTCGGAAGCCTGATTCCGTTATAGGGGAATAGTTTAGGCTATCACATCAGTATTCGGCCAATCAGATTCTGGTAAGACTTGGCGTGCGTGCCCGAAGATAGAGTGATTCGACTGTGTTGGATACTTGTAAGGGATACAGGGGAAGCTTGGCCCTTTTTGAGACCATGTTTCCTTCATTAAACACTAAGAGATATTATATAAAGAACTTTCAATACAATTAATCAAATATGTAAGATAATATGTGAACAGAAGAATGAATTTCCTCGAAAAGAATAATGCCTACAGGAACACTTAATACAGCATTTACTGATAAAAGATAGAATCCAAAGACAAGAGAGGCGGGCTCATATGCTCTAGCTCCATTCCGATAGTGAGTAGTTTCTTTCCTAGTTCCGAGTGCTTAACAGAATCAGGTATTTTAGAGTTGTAGAATCACCCTAACAAGTCGGGGAGAATAGATAGAATCAAAGACAGTAGTGACAGGCTAATATAGTGCCCCCAACATTGTGGCTCGTATACTGTAAAGCAAGATTGGAGTTCAGCAGTTACAGAAATGAAGTGAAAGAGGTAAGCTTGGGTTGGTTGTGAACATCCCTCTTATCTTAGCAAATGGCCTACTTTTATCAACGTCACGTAATCGTCGAATTGAAATCTCTCAGACCTTATTTATAACTCTCAATGAATTCCTGATGTCCTGGATTTGTTATTTCATCCTCTGCTTGCCAACAGGATTAGGTGCCGTTTTTAGCTCGCTACCGCCGAAAACATAGATTGTAATAGAAAGAGTGGAGCTAGCAAGGGAAAGACTCAAACCGATGCTGGGCGGAATGAACCTAAGGAGTGATAGGCTTAAATCGGTACCGACCAGACTGATACTATATCCACTAAGAATGCAACCGGGTGGTCGAGGAGCGGAGCTGGGTACACTGAGAATGGACCTATGGGGTTGCAGGCTGATGCTAAGGAGTGACAGAATGAAATCAGGTGTTCGGGAGCTAAGTAGTGACAGAGTGGAGCTAGGGCTAGCAAGCCTGATAGTAGTGCTATTGGTACTCGGAATGGAGCTGCTAAGGATCGGAATGGAACTCAGTAGCCTCAGACTAAAACAAGCACTAATCAGGATGAAACACTGCCCCAACAAGAATGAATGGAGGAGGAAGTCAGGATGAACCAAGGGAGTTACAGAGTTGAGCTAGTGGGTAGAAACCTTAAGCTGTTTCTCACAGATACGGAATTGACCTAAGGAACCGGGTGTTGAAGAAGTCGGGTCGGGTGTTCCAGTTGTCTAGGTTGGTGCTAGTGTTGCTTGTGTATAAGTCTTAAAGTGAATGAGTTCTTGTGCGAGTAACGTCTAGGAAATTCTAGTATAGGGCCAGCAAGTGACGTTCGAGTTGACTACTTAATATTTCCAGAAGCCGAATCGACTCTCTCAAGCTCATGGAGCGGTGTTGTAGCAAGGGAGCGGACCCACTTATGCGCAAAGCTGTGAGTCTAATCATATAAAGAATGTTGAAGGCCCATGTGACTCCCGAAACCTGGACAACGCGGTTCAGGCTAAACACCCCGCTTTCCAGTCGCCCTGGGTAAACTACTTTGTTAGCCTTACCCTTAACTTATATTTAGATGCGTAGGCTATACGAACTCCCTTACCCTTAACTTATATTTAGATGCGTAGGCTATCTGAACTCTCTTAACTGTAACAGAGACCATGGATCGAACTCTACCTCGCGCTACTAAAGCATCAGCTTCAATAAAAGGCAACTAAAGCACCCGACCCTAACTCTTATAAGTGTGAACTGAACCCCTACCCGACCTCTCTACTGGAAGTTATGAATTGCTATCAAACCCGGGAGTCACAGAATGAACCAAGGGAATGATAGACTCAAACTCGGGAGTGACAGGATGCGACTGGTCGGTGGGAGGATGTAGCTAGTGAGGAGCAGCCTTCAAGCACTAACTCCAAGGCTGATGCGGTGGATGCTCAGACTTCCACTAGTGCTTCCAAGCCTGACACTGGTGGGTAACAGCCTTCAACCAGTAACTCCGAGGCTCTAGCTACTACCTACCAGATTGAAAGCAGTTAATCCAAGACTTAAGCCAGTGCCAACAAGCCTTCACTCAGTTGCCGACCAGTCTTCATATAGTAACTACCAGAACAGAACCGAACCAGTGTATCTCTAAGCCTTAAACCAGTCAATCCAAGCCTTAAAGCAGTGCCAACGAAACAAACCTGATAGCACTAACAACCGGACCTCGACACCCAACTACCAGGCTATAACACCTAACATCAAGACTCAAACGACTCCTAGGCAGACTTCACCCAGCAACAACCAGAATTGAAACCAGATCTATAGTACCTAAGACAACTAACAACCAGACTGAGACAACAGCTAATCAGACTTCAACCCGAGCTAGGCAGGCTATAGCTGCTACCAACCAGAATGGAGCAGGGTAGGCTCAGAGAAGAAGAAGGAAGTCCAGAAGAAGGAAGCCCACCGATTGCCCGAGAGACTATAGAGTAAGCAAGCCTACCGATAGTAGTGCAGTGGTCAAGTTGAATTAGTAGTAGTTAGTTTACATAGGTAGATTAGAGCCCAGTTCCTGTTAGAGGTAAGCTTCTGTTTAAGAAGTATTTGTAGCCTTAGGGGAGGTAGGGTCGGGGAAGACAATCAATTAGAAATCACAAAAAAAGCGAAGATCTTCAGCAAAAGCAGTTGAAAAGATCGGGATCAGAGGCATATAAGATGGATTGGAAGAAATCAAGTATCCAAAAGCAGAATGCAAAACAGGAGAAAAAGCGGTTACTGTTCCACTCGACTTTGATTCTATACCAGCATCTAACATTAGCTATAGTATAATAAAGTAAGGGGGCAGGGTTTGTTCATATGCCGACATCGGTGATTAATGGGCTCGCGTAAGGACCATAAGTGTACCAATTCAGGAGTGAAATCCATTCTATTATTTGCCTGTGAGAGTTGAGTTCACGCCCTTGTTCCGGGCAAACCACCTAATGTGTTCTCCTTTGCTGTAGTGAGGAATATTTGATATACTAGAGAAGTTATTGGCTCTGAAGTAAGGAGTCGAAGCCGAAGCAACTGAATCTTCCGTGTGAATTAAGTCGACGAGATCTGATCGAATCTAATACTCATGTAACAACGGATCGGTGTGTGAAGCATCTCTGGATTCAGTTCTTGGCTTGATCTTTGTTGTTGGTTCTTAAAGTGTTGTTGATGCGCAGGAAGCAGTTCTTTGGAGAAGCCAGCGGTAAGCAGAAGCTGTTTTGAAGCAATGCTCCGTAAAGTTCATTTATTCTATACAATGAACGCTATCTTCATTATTGTTATAAAGAGCAATTCAACAAGCAACGGAAGAAGCAACGGGGCTAACGGAGTTCTTGAAGCTGTAGTGAGTGGTGCGAAAGTCAATAATTCTGTACTCTTTGCCTAGAGATAGCGTTGCATAGCTGAGTGCAACTTGTTTTGTGCCTAGCAGAGTTCTCAGGAGTAAGGAGTCCGGTTCCACACTTAGATTCTTATTATTAGTAGTAGTAGCTAGTAGCATTCAATTCATTTTGATTAGGTTCACTCCACACAGGAATTCAGTGAAAAGGCACTCTTCAGGTCTATGTACCGTCCGGTATTCGATCATAGGGTTGGGCCAGCCTCGAGTCAGGCTTTCCTTGCTTGTTTATTTGCTTGTTGACCTAGACTAATAAGTGGGGGAAATATTCTGGATGAGAGCTCGACCGATAAAGGCGATAGATGAGCGAAACTGCCGGAGAGGTGATTTCTGACTTAGGCTTTGAGTGCATTGTATCTTTCTCTTGATCGATTGAATCGAATTGCATAAGATAAGCATAATAAGCTTTAACAGTTCCTTTCCACTTAAACGCTGACTCTCGGACTCTCTTCTCTAATGATGTAACAGGCTTTCGAGTGTCTACAACAATTGAGCTTCATATTTCAATAAAATAGATCATATCTTTTCATCTTCTGGCCTTAGTTACCTTAGTGATTAGAATACGGGTGACATCAGCTACTAAGATGAAGTCTGGCTCTTCTCCTTCTCTGGCTTCGGTATCAAAGCCTTGACCATCTTTCTCTTCTGCTACTCGGGGCTTTAAGGCTGTTACTTCATAGTGGAATTCTTATCTTTCTAACTGGAACAGGGGCAGCTGACTGAACTCGAGTCACCAAAACACGGGTTTTTGAATAGCAACGGGGCCAAGTAACTGCGTTAGTTCTACTGCCCTTGACTCAGTACACACACATTGGTAGCAATAACTGGAAAGTCGACAAACAGATTCAATGAAACTAACTCATAACTCCTCACTCAGTAGTAAAAGAAATCCACTAACTCATAACTCCTCACTCAGTAGTAAAAGAAATCCACTACTACATAAAGAGCTATAATAAGAGAAATAATTAATCAAGTCCACCAAGCTTAGTATACAAAAGCATAGAGCCAAGCTTAGGCCAAGCAACGTAGACTCCAGGAGTAGTTGTGCGATCTGGACCACTACATTAAGGGTTTTTGTAGTATACGCTTGGCCCTGATTATTCCATTTGAACATATTGAAGTGAAGATCACGCATCGTTAATACTAGAATTGGAAGACAAAGAGTAATCAATCTCATGTTGTTCCACTTTCTAGAGCGTTTAGAAGTGGTTGCTTCTACTACTAAGATTGTCACACAGTTGACTTTCATAACTTCTCACGATTCGATGGTATTTTGATTATGAAATATGTTGTTTATTATGGTGCCATCCAACCTCTTATCCAGGAACAATAATGAGTGTGAGTTCAAAGTGTATCGGGGAAATCAAGGGGCCTTTCGTCTAAGAGATTCAATAACTCTGCTCCCTAAGAATCTCTTTGTATTGGCAAAGACTTATTTATTGTCCTCAATGTGGTTATAAAGGCTCCATCGACCATAATCAAGTGAAAGGTGGAGAATCTGAATAAGCGCTTCCAGCACTTGTATTATATGAAACAGGATATTCGTCTCTTAGGTGGTGTTATGCTGAAGGCTCAATAGATGGATTTTTCTCAGTACAAAGTGTATATCTAGGATTGCATGACATTGTCCGCGCTAGCTATGCGCATTTCTCGTATGAACTATTCCGATCCTCTTAGTTTTCCTATATTTGAACGAAGATACATTCATTCGTCTTGGGTACTATGGAGGCCATGCTGATGTGTATATCCCACATGGAAAGACTTGATATAGATTCTATTATATTTTGACGTGAACTCCCTATATCCATTTGTCATGCAAACCCGTTCTACGCCGGGCGCCTAAATGGCATGGTAACAACTTGGAAGACCATAAATTGTCCGACTTATTTGGATTTATTGAGGCATATGTAGTCTGTCCGAATACTATCAAGAAGCCCTTTTCGAGAGAAGAACACTCTAATCTTTCCAACCGGGGAATTAGTTGGTGTTTATTTCAGTGAAGAGTTTCAGTATGCACGTAACTTGGGTGAAAAGATTATACCACGGCTGGCGTTTGAGGAAAAGCGACGTCCTTTCTTTTGTTTGAGCACCCGAAACCAGACTTGGGATTCTACCCGGCCAGTACAGTACTCTCTTCTGACCTTCACCCTGCCAGCCAGCCAGGCTATTCTCTAAGATATGATTAAACCAGAACAGTTCATTCAGCATCTGTATTCCGACCCAACCTCCAATAGACCCGAGCTCTGTCAACTAAGTCAGTAAACCAGATCAGTGCAGGAACCACAAAGTCAGTAAACGACACTACCCGAGTAAGTCAGCCTACCCCTTAACTAGGCAATAAGCACACCCACCCGGCACAAGTAAGTAATCTCTTTTGACTACCCAAGTCAGTAAACAAGTAATGAAACAAGCCCGACCCCTAGTCACTTCATTCCACAAGCCCAGCTGCAGGCTCCCAATAACTGAAGCAGTAAGCTGTTTTGAAGCTAAGGAAGGGGGAGTCATCGTACTGTAACAAAGGGACCGATTGCCAGCCTAGTCACTGTCACTAAAACCCGGGTACGAACACAGGTTAACTCTGGAAAGCAAACTATAGAATGGAATTGACTACCTCGACTTGAAACTACTCAATCAATTGAACTGTAAACTCCCTTCCCTTACGCGACTCCTACTACCAGGATGAAACTAATGCCACTAGTCGTTTCAGAATCAAGTATCGGCTTTGATGCGAGGTCAAGTACTTACTGGCTTTGATACCGAAGCAGGAGATGGACTGGAACAAGACCAAGACTGGAATTGCTATGAGCCAAGGCACTAAGGGCCAAGGCATCAAACGAAACTGTCAGAATAACAACTGCAAAGCAGCAGGCTACTATCATACCCATCCTAACAAGCAAGAAAGTAAGGTCCCATCCGAACAAGCAAGAAAGTAAGGTGCTTCAAGCCTGCCCCTGTTCGCGAGTTATCTAGTCTTCATCCCAAGTGGAATACCGGCCAAGGAACTATGTAAGTTACGCGGCAAGCCCCTCCTTCTGTTTTCCTATCAATAGAAACAAGGCTCGGGCATGTGTTTTATGGGCATGTTTGATAGGCAATAGGAACAACTTACTAAAAGGGCCCTACTTCTTTTGTTTGAGCACCCGAAACGACCTATCAGTATGACTTTATTGCCTCTCTCTCCTCTGTCAACTAATAAAGAGTTCCTCTCCTCTCGCAACTAAGACAGATGAAACACAGAATGCAACTATCAACTCTAAACTACTGGATACCCGGGCTATGGCAACGAGTTCAAATTGAGCCAACTTAATATAAGGGCTCTTATCCGATACCGACTTAATTAAGGGCAGCTTTAGCTGGCTACTACTAGATAGGATGAAACACCTGATCGATAGTCACCAACAACAGGCTCGGCTCTGTCAACTCTTAACTGCATTCGCCTCTCTCGACTCTGGTATGGTTCTGAAGCTCCTGCAGCTAGTGTTCGCTCTGTAAACTCATTCTGGAATTACCACTTTCCGACTAGCTCACCTCTCTAGCTCACCTCTGAGTGGAATTCTTATCTTATCTTATGAATATAACTCCATTAACTCCTATTTTGTGAATATAACTCCATTAACTCCTATTTTGTATTTCATATAACAACATACTCAGGACTCCTATGAAACTTCCAATTCCATTCTGATTTCTTGCTCTAGTGGTGACTTGGCTCATAGCAAATGGATAAGATAGTACTTTTGTTCGACTTGCCTATTGTCTTGTCTAGTAGTGACTTTGCGGACTCAGTAAATCCGGCCTTGCTCGTTGTGTAATAAAATGCGTATTGCTGGTGTTCATGCCGAGCCTTACTTCATAGCTCCAAGCTTAGTGAGAGTATGCCTCTCTCTTCTCTCGTTCTGTTACTCGTGTTGTACTTAATTAACTCTGCTGGAACCCTTGCAGTGGGACTAAGGGGAATTTCCCTAAGTAGCCATGGGACAGGTGGGCAAGGGAAGTCACCCCCAAAACCCCCAAACCAAGGAATTCCACTCTTTCTTTAGTGTCAACTTCTCGGAACTCCATACTTTGATTCTTTAGCTCCTCCTTCGTTCTTACTACCTTTTCTCTCAGACACTTGCCTTGCTCTACCGGGGCTCCTGCCGCCGAACACAGGAACTGCTCGAACAGGACATTATAAAAGAGCTCTACTAGATATTGATCCTCGGCTTTGGCTTTTTCCCTCTATGACTCGTATTCAACTTCTACTGATAGTAGTCCAGGAATTGACACTAGAAACTCCCTTAGCGCGGATCAATCCTATGATTCTGTTACTGCAACACTCGAACCTCTCCTGTCTCTACAACTTAGGGCGCGAGTAATATCTTCTCTTCTTGCCCTCACTCCTACTTATACAACTTACTCCGATACTCCTACTGATACTACTTGTTGGGGCTGTCAACTTAGCTACATCCTCTTCTCCTACTTGTCCACTTAAGACTCCACTCGGGTATCTTCTCTTACTTCTAACCAGACTCCACTCGGGATATGAAACAAAGGGTCGATTACATTGAGCTATCACTCTCACTGGACTACTAGGGGCAGGCAACTACTAGACTTCACCAGGTCCGCTAGTCAATTGAAGGAATGAAAACAGTCAATCCAAGAATTTCACTAAGTAGCCAGAGGGGTCTCATAAGAAAGGTAGTCCAGCCCTAAAGTTCATTGTTCTTGTTTGTGGAGTTCTGGTTTCCGACTTACTTAATAGGGTCAGCTAATGAATTTCTCTTACGCTAAACTAGCTAAGGTGCAACTGGTGGCAGGAATATCTTAACCCTTGCTTCTTCTGATGATGATGATTCTCTTTATCCTTCTGAAGATCAATCCTCTGATTCAATAATAACCCGCTTCTTAGTTATATACAAGACTCCCTTATCTTATGGCTTATACTTGTGCTAATGCTTATTTATGGGTGTTTCGGGGAACAGGCAACTACAGTCGACTTATCTATTGACTACTTGCTTCACACATGGGTTATACAACTTGCTTAATTGACTACTTTTCTCCTGCCAAGTATTGTTTTCGCGGTTCTTTCAAGGGGAGTGTGAAAGTCTGCTACATAAACCGGATAAGGAGTTGGATCAGAAGCCTCAGCCTCATCTCTTTGACCTTTTGCTCTAATACCTTATATGATTGTTTGGGCTGTTCCCGAGTCCGCAGACGACGATATGATTGTTTGGGCTGTTCCCTGCCACCATTGAGGAGAGTTACCCAAGCGCCTTTACTTGAAAGAATAGAATAGATTGAGTTACCCGAACACAGGACTTGGAGTTGCTGATCTACCAGTAAAAGTACCAGTTGCTGTAGCTAAACCCAGCTTTCCAACCTTAGTTTCAGTCTTGTTAGTGCAGAACTGTTTTTAAGTCTGAGTACCACTAGGTTAAGTCTCTAACTCAGAGCCAGTCCCATACTGACTACCTTAGATCAGTCTGCCCAGCTACAAACCAATACCTAGCATCTACCACATCAGCCTTAGTACCAATACCTAACATAGTAGGGCACTGTTTAAGTCCTAGTAGCACCGGGTTAAGGCTTGGATTCATGGGTTGCATTCCGTTAGTTGGTTCAATGGTTCCGGTTGTTAGTGCTTGGCCTCTGTCTTATGAGTTTGATTCTTAGACTGCTTAGGGACATTCTTACTTCGCCCTCCACTGTTCAATACCCATCTATACCTGTGACTACCTGGTTGCATTCTGACCGATGAGTGAACCCCGACCCGAGTGAGTTTCATCATATATAAAGAAAAGATCTCATTTAGGAGGGGACAAGCCGCCAAGGAACGGATAGACAAGCAACGGCGCAAGCCGTTGTACGGCAGCAACAATAGTATGTTATAACGCAGTTATAACAATTCCTGTGTTCGCCAAGCCGATCGCCAAGACACTACTAACCAAACAACGGCGCAAGACGTTGAGCGGTAGCAAAAGTAATATATATAACAAAGTTATTACAATAGATGTGTTCTGGGCGGAGGAGCCTGAGCTAAAACGGTAGCGAGCTATAGGAACGGCAGTGCCGCTAGTTGTTGCAGAAAAGTACTCGGAAACTACTCATCTTTCCCGTCTACTTACACTGTATAGGAAAGTCTACTTAATTCTCTCTTCTCTATATATAGGAAAACTGATGAAACTAGGGATGACACTCGGAGCCAAGCCAATTACCGTTCCAACACAAGCACCTGCTACTAAAGGCTTCAAAACAAGTACTTGATTCTTTGCCTTGCTTCCCGCAATAAGGTAAACTATTGGACCGCTGGAGCACAACTTGCTAAGAGACATATATTAGATTTGGAAAGGGCTTCTGGAACAATAGCATTAGGGAGTTCCACCTGTTAGCTTTGGATTGGAGCTTCCTGTGCCTCAATTCCTTTCTACAGGTGCTGCCTCTGCTTCTGTCCTTTTATTTAAGTATACGGTTCCTAACTCCATTCAACAAGCAACATCTTGTGCCGGAGTAGTTGAGTTAAGGGTGAGTCTGTCTGCCTCTAAATCTTATCTTCTTACCACTGCCTCTAAATCTTATCTTCTTAAATACGGGTACTTCTATTCAATAAGCAAGGGCTATAAGGCAAAGAAAGAGTGTAGTTTGTCGGCGAAAGCCTAAGTGCGTTAGTGGTGTAGCTCAAGCCTTAGCTTACTTCTTTTTCACCTTAGCTTACTTCTTTTTCACCTTAGCTTACTTCTGAAAGGTTAAGGAAGAAAGAGCAATGAGTCAACAGAAGAAGCACTGCGAAAGGAAGCAGCAATAAGGTATAGAAATAGGTTCTATTTTCATGTTTACAAAGTTGGAATTGAGAATGAAGACAGGACAGGTCCAGACTCCGTGGGTGGAGGCTTTCCCGAGTAAAGTAGTGGTGCAGTTGACACAAGTAAGATAATCCGCAGTATCAGGAGAATCTGCTGTGCTTAGATCAATCAGACTTAGAAGCCACATCTGGGGGAGCTCCATTGGTGCAAGTTAAAGAAGAGGTAGGGGCAGAATTAAGTACTATTTCTGGCTTACGTTGATTTCTATCTGAAGAAGGAAGATGATTATTGCCTAAAAGTTTCAGTTTAAAGAGGTGATTCTGTTGTAAGGGAAGGGGTTCTTCAGTGCTAAGTACTTAATAAATCCAGAAAGATGTATATATGAGTGAAGCGAGTCAACCAGCTACGGAACAAGCAACTAAACTATGACTTTGATGCTCGAGCTTCTCCTACAATCTGATCTTATGCTTCATAGCAAGAAACAAGTCCTGTTGCTTGTGTATATAAGTCTTAAAGGGGAGTTTCAGTTAAGCACTAATTCCGTTTTCGTTGAATGCCTAGTTAGCGCCACACCTCGAAGTGAATGAGGAATGTCGGTCTTACGAGGGATAGTCTTACCACTTGTCGGCGTTAGATTGGTGGGCCTTACGATTGCTCTTTGAAATCCATTCCAGCAAGATACTCTTTTCTTTTTTTACAGAATGTTTCTGGTCAATCACCGCTCCCATCCTTTGTCATGCTTACGTGCTATTTATAAGTTCTAAAGAGAAGAGATCGAGAACAAAAAGAAAAGGCAAGGCTTGATTACGTCTTAGGGCATCCAATTTATTGACAAAGAACTTACCCTAAGAAAATGCCATTCCAGTATAAGACATATGAGAAGGACCAGGGGTGAAGGGCGCTTAGTAGAACCATGATCCACCAACCTTTAGGTTCTATTCTCAATTTGGATCCAATATAAGTATAATAAGATTAGGTTTTTTCTTTGCCTGAGCGGAGGACTGTCAATCTCTTAAGTGCATAATTGGATGGATTCAATTCTAAATTAAGGCATCTGTGCCAACAAGATCAATTAAGGCATCTGTGCCAACAAGCCACTACGTTCTTCTCGACATAAGTCTTCCACTGGCTTTCAGCACCTACCTTTCCGTCTGCATTTATTAGGAACGAAGTGCTCTTTAGATGGGGAGAATCCTTTGAAAGTTCCGACCGTCGGGTAAGTAAGAAAAGAACGAGCTCTATACTTATAGCTGCAAACGATGGGTACTAGCTGCAAACGATTATAGCTGCAACCGATGGGTACTGCTCGCTATCGATATTCCTATATGACAGATAAGGCAGCGAGTCCATTGTGCTTACGATCCAAACCTACTATTCTAATTCTCTCTCAAGTGCTCTATCTGAGCTAGGATAAGTAAATACCCAAATTCTTCGCAAGCAACTGCCAAAAGAAAGAGGGTTCAGCCACTTTAGCTGCTCTGCCCGGTATCAAAAGTGGAACTAGAATAGTTGTCTGGTCGGATAAAGGAAGGCTGTAAAGGATATTCCACTAATGCAGGCCTGACTCTCAGCTCCCAAGGTGGGAACACTTAACTCATGAAGACGTTGTGCTCGGGCCTCTCTTGGGTTTGATCTCCTCCAACCCCTTGAACAGGCGGTACCAAGCTCACTGAATTAAGTCTTTCATTACTAAATATAGGAGTGTTTATCGACCAACTACAGCAACAGAAAAAGGAGCTAACCGACTCACACTTATAGTTATCCGAAAGACGGTTCTGCAAGCCGGACTTAACGACGATCCGTTTTCTAGTTTCTGGATTTTCTCGAAAAACAAACGGCTCTTGCTCGAACTGGAAATTGCGTTCATAGTTGAAGCCATTCGGATTAGAGCTGTGGCACGAGAAGGCGGAAGGCCCTTGATCGAGACCTTTTTGGCGTGGAGTTGCTTAGTGTTAAGTGTATAGCAACAAAGAAATTACACAAGGCATTTCACACTCGCTTTTAGGAAGGAATAATAAAACCAAGCTATTCGCAGAACGAATGGAAAGTGTTTCATAAATGCTTTATGGAAAGAGTAATGTTTACAAGCTCGAGGAATCTCAGGGGCTACAGCGTTAAGAAGGCTTCGAAGGGAATCTTTCTTTCAATTCAAACCGTTAGACTATAACTAGTATGGAAAAGTGTTCTCCGTGGCGCATCGGTTTTTCCTAGACCAAAAATCCAAGACTGGCACCTACCTACTTTTCATATGCACCTGAAAACAGCAAATCATCTCTTTCTCGCCACAAAAAACTCATTTCGGCACATTCATCAAGCTTAGGAAAACTGTTAATTCATCCGATGATCCAAGCGGGGAATTCTATAGCTGTACACGAGGAAGCAGTCCCGTCCTCTCTTTATAGGATATTTGCCTTGTTAGGACAGCCAGAAATCAATCCCCTCTTCCTGTCGTCTTAGTTTACACTTAAAGAAGCAGACGGGCGTAGAAAATTGGGTAATATTTACTTAATGTTTCACGGCAGGGCAGCTAGTGGGTAGTTAGTTATGAGCAAGTGCAGTTATGATCTTTTGCTTATTCTAATCCTGATGAATATCCTTATTCAGATCTTTATCTTTCCACTCAAGCATTTGAAGAACCGATTGCGACTTACTTACTTGAGAAACCTTCGGATCCAGGAATGGAACCCAAAGAGCCAAGTAACTACTAGACGCCAAGCCTATATAAGTCGTTACTTGTCTGCTTGGCCAGGACTACCTAATCTGGATTCTAATTGAATACTATATGTTTAGTGGGTGCCGACATTCTTTCTTATATGTGGGTATCGGTACCCTTTCTTTTTCTTATAATGGAAGAGATACATATGATATAATTTGGAATAATCTATTCTATGAACATATTACATCTTTTTCTTATAATGGAGGAGATACATATGATATAATTTGGAATAATCTATAACATATTACATCTTAATTGAATCATTCATAGTGGCACAGTTATCTACAACAACATTCTTTCGCGCTTACGCTTACAAATGACATGAAAAGAGGGGGCCCGCTCTATTAGAATCGTTGTCATTTCTTACCCTTTCCTGTGGTTAATAGAAAGGCTGCTTAAGGTGTAGAAGTGCCTCTGCCCGAGTCAACAACATCTCATCTGCAACCGGCAGGCAACCAATGTAACTCAACGATCCTTAATGGGTCGGTACACAGTAAGATTGATTTGCAATGCCTCTTCCTCTTCAAGAAGTCCTTATCTGTCAAGCTAAAAAGCAGGCAGGCCATTAGCTCTGTTTCACATGGGTGGTTTTCAGTAGTACTATCTATAATACTTTAGTACTATCTATAATATACTTGTCACATATGAGTTTTCACGAGGAAATGGTGCTTCTGATGCATTTGAGCCTAATAACATAGTTGCTCTTTACCTGAGGGGCTGGAGAAGAAAGAATAGCACTTCGTTTTTTAAGACAGTAAATGGTTTCAATGGAATTGCTCTCTGTCTTGAACAAGTAAGACCATCCCTTTTGATTCAAAAAAAGGAGTTTCACGGTTACCACCTCTCTGCCCGACCGATTCAGTGGTGTATCCACGGCCTTCCTTGTTTGGCCCACCCGAATGGATTCTGGAAGAGCGGCGCAAGAAGACAAGACTCGCTTTCTCAGAGTTAGGGAATTTGTTCTTTTGTGAAGTAAGGAAGGGACGGATTAAAGAGCAATCATCCCTAAACTACATCTTCCTGCAATCATCCCTAAACTGCATCCTCCTCTGTAACCCTTAGTGGGCCAAGCAGTAAGTCAGTTCCTTACTCATAGTTTGGATCTGTTTTCATGCTTTTTCCTTTTCTCACTAAGTGTGCACATTTTCTATTTACATGCTTTCTATTTATGTGGCGCCTGCATCAATTTGTTTGTTTTTACTATGACCTGCATCAATTTGTTTTGACTCTTTAATAAAGCCTTCCCCGCCTTTCTTTATCGTAGGTGTGATGCAATGGAAGCCAAGCATATTCAAAAACGAATACTCAATAAAAGGACTTCAATCTAATTGATCGATTATTTACCTTCTGTCTTGTTAGTCGGGGTCAGCATTCCTACTTTGTTACTGTCGTCGAAACGGATTTCCTCACAATGATAATATGTTATTTAGAAAATCTTATGGTGTATGAGGTTCCATGCTTTAGTTAAGGGAAGCTACTGTTTGCCTGTGCCGGGTCGAAGTGGTGGCGACGTATCAAACTTTGGCATCAAGCACGGGTTACGAAAGCTAGGGGCGGTCGGGGCCTAATGAGCATGCACTCTTTTCTCGGTTACAGCGCTTGCTCACTTCCTTCTTTTGTTTATCTATCTGATCTTTCTTTTTCTTTTAAGGAGATATTTGCTTTTGATTAGAAAAGCTTATTGGATTTGCTTTTAAAAACTAAAGGACAGAGACAGCTGAATCCAACACTATGAATTAGGTTAGGACAGAGGCAGTGGCATAGACACCGTTATACAAGTTTCGTATGAGCCCTATAGCGTCAGTGAGTGCTTTTTTCAATTGAGTGCACCGCCCCGGAAGATCACTGACCGGCACGACTACGGAAACTGACTCTAAGGTCTAACAAAGGTGACTACAGAAAAGAAACTACTCTAAGGTCTAACAAAGGTGACTGCGGAAACGGACTCTAAGGTCTCACACCCAACTAATCACTCTGGAACTAGCTTGTTAACTTCTTCTCTTAACTCCACTAAATAAGGACTTAGCGCATAAGAAGCACCTCCTTCTATTTCCACTTCAACACAATAAACTATCTCTACTTTAGGACTTAGTTAGGGCTGCGGAATTAAGAAGAACCTCTCTGAAAGTTGAAGAATTAAGCTGCGCCTCAAAAGAAAGAAAGCAGAATCCCCTTTTTCTCATGCCCACTCTGCAGATGAGCTATAATTGGAGTTTACCAGAGCTGAAACAACGAGAAAGAGGCCTCAACCACCTTATTCAGCGCTAAAGGAAGCAGTTAGAGCAGAGCCAGATACAGCAGTAGATGAGAAGTCAGGTGTATAAATAAGTTCATCAGCTGCCCAACTTAGAATATGGTACTTCAGTACCGAGTAGTGAGTCGTCAATTGAAGCGCCGTGCATACTCATCTCTTTGGGGGCGAAGTCTAGATGTTGTGGTGAAGTCGGCAGCAGTAAATGGTTCAACAAGTATAGTGTGAGTTTCTATCTTATCAATATCAAGATTGGATTTCTACTGTGTCGATAAAGTCAAGCTGTGTTGGCAAAAGTAAGCTGATAAGCTGTTTCCAAGGAACAGTATAAAGGAAGCTAGAATCGACTCTCGAATCGAATGAATAGTGGAATTGCAGAATGGAATGATCCACTGCCGAAGCCTTAGCGACTTTGATCGGTGTTGGTGACTCGAATTGCCTTGCCTTATTTCCCTTACTAGAACAAAACCAGAAAACTGCCGACAAGCGTATACTACTGGACTTACCGCTTAAGAAGGCTATCACCCGAACGAAACTGGAATTGGAGAGCCAGATCCAGACTTGGAATCTACTCCGGCTGATGCTGACTCTGCCTTACGTTAGTCCTCCGCCTAGTCCTCTGGGGAGGAAAGTGACGTTCGACAAGCAACTGAATCCGCAGTTCGATAATCCGTAGTGCCAGGAAAGCAAAGAGATGAAAGCTGGATCATAAGCATGATAAAGTATTGTTCCAGAAGAAGAAATAGAAAGATCTGTTGCCGGAGTAAGGGCGCAAGTAAGCTGACGAACCCTATACTGAGCCTTACTCTTTTCTTGCATAGCGCTTGTTGAATAGAAAGAAGCAGCATAGTAGGTAGTTTGAGAACTTTATTGCCGAACGATAGACTCTCGTATAGAATTATTTCCCTTGTGAACTCCCGTTAGTTGAAGACAGGACAGGAATACTATGAATTATGTCGTTAGCTTACTGTTTCTCTTACGGAGGGGAGGGGTTCAGTCAATAAAAAGCTAGCCGGGCTAGGCTACGTAAGCACGTATAAGAGTCCAGTTTTAGGGAGCTCTTGTTGGGGGCTTAATGGAGTCATTTTCCATAATATGAGTTGACCCCGCGACTCGAAAGAAAGGCTCCGGTCTCTTGTTAAGGGAGTTCGGATAGCCCATGTAATGTAGCGGTTAATGCTTGATCGAGAGACTCCGCAGATAGACTAACTGTTTGACAAGGGACAACCCCAACTAGAACAAGTGCTCTAAGGCGTAAGTGAGTGACTCAAGCAACAAGTGCTCTAAGGCGTAAGTGAGTTATTAAAGCGCATCAGTGGCAGTTCCATTCTCAAGGGATTTTGGGTATTTCCTCAAATCTATACAAAGTGGCAACGTCTGCTTCTACAAGTTCCGAGTCAGGATCAGTTGAATCAGAGAATTGATCTTCATAAGGTCAAGAATAAGGATAAGGATCGCGCAAGCTTGAGTGGAGGGGGCTTAATATAGTTGCGAGTAACACATCCAGGAAAGTAGTACAACATTGTGAGATCGATTCTGAAAGTGACGTTCGAGGTTCAGTGGAAAGTGTAGTTTCAGTGAGCAACAGTAGGAGTTAGTTCATTAGTCGTAGCTTGGCCCCTGATTGAGAGTACTACGTGGTATTGGCTGTTTTCCTTAATCGATTATACTATTGCGGATCGCGGCCTGTTAGTGAGTCTTTAGAGTCAAGTAAGCAGGTAGAGCGGAGACAGCAGTAATAGGTGGAGCAGATCCAGCAGTCGCAGTCACAGATAGAGCACCAGAGTCAGCAGCAATTCTAGTCTACAAGATCATTAGCTAGATCAGGATAAAGATCATAAGTATTGTTCCCACCCTAGGTATGATATATATTGGTCAAAAAGGAGAGTAGATAGGTAACTTAACGAGTGGTGTCAAAGTCAAGTCTACCAGAGATAGAAGAGAGAGAGCAGTCTTTTTAAGGAACAGAACAGACAGCGCAAACAAATAGAGTAAGCAAAGAAGTCTGGTTACTATCTATTATCATATGCAAGTTCAGATTCTTTGAGAATTCATTCTAGTTAGTGTGAGTTATGCTGAAGTCCTAAGTTTTCACGTATGGGAAAGTGAAGCCCTAGCACCCAAAACAATAGTATAGTATTTGATTTCTCCCTATCTAAGCCTCTATCAACAAGGCCTAAAACTCATCTGCTTGTAAATTCATAGTGTAATATACTCAAAGGACTCGTTAATGGCAAACTGTTGGTTGTAAGAAAAATGCACTGATCAGGTGTTTGATCAAGTTGCATCCGTGTAAGAATCTGGAATACCTCTTCCAACCCGTCCCAGAATGGGCGTTATGGCAAAGAACAAGAAGAACAAAAAGGAAGGAATTTGTCCAATAGTCACAAATGGTGCCTCCACTGGTTTACATCCGATCCAACCTAGTATTAAGCGATCTGCCAAAAGCAACCAAAAGATTCCTTGGTGAATCGGGCGAAAACTGGAACTACGAATAAACATATTTTTCATAAAAGGTAAAGCCAACAGAGATATAAAAACTGGTGCTATTGCGGCTACACCTCCGGATTTGTCGGGTATACTGCGAAGAATGGCATGGATCGGTAGGAAATACCATTCCGGCACAATATGAGGCGGGGTGGACATCGGATTAGCAGGTATATAATTATCGGGATGCCCCAAAACATTAGGAGCATAAAAAATCCAAATGGAAGAAAAGATAGCAAAAGCTACCCGACCTACTAGATCCTTTACATAAAAATATGGGTAAGAAGTGATTTTATCCATCTCAGAATGTACACCCAATGGATTATTTGATCCATATTGATGCAATGCGGCCAGATGAAGAAGACTGGCGCCTACTAGAATAAGGGGGAGTAAATAATGGAGACTAAAAAAACGATTTAAGGTTGCATTGTCCACGGAGAAACCACCCCAAAGCCAAGTAACTATTGTATCTCCTACTACTGGTATGGCGCTAGCTAAGCTTGTAATTACTGTAGCTCCCCAAAAGCTCATCTGACCCCAAGGTGGTACGTATCCTATAAAAGCTGTAACAATCATTAATAGGAATATGACAACTCCGAGACACCGAACAAATTCCCTAGGACTGCAATAACTCGCATAATATAGACCACGAAAAATATGAAGGTGAACCACAATGAGAAACATACTTGCCCCATTAGCATGCATATAACGGAGCAACCAGCCACCTTCAACATCTCTCATAATGTGTTCTACGCTGTTGAAAGCTAGATCCACATGAGGTGTGTAATGCATAGCTAAAAAAACGCCAGTTACTATCTGAATCACTAAACAAATACCAGCTAACGGACCGAAACCCCACCAATAACTAATATTGCTCGGAGTTGGATAATTTATCAAATGCTGGTTAAGTGTGGAGGGTATGGGTTGTTTAAGAATAGAGAATCGTTGGTTCCTTAGAGTCATTTATCTTCTTTCGTGAAAACTCCTCTTCCCCTTATTTGATCTCTTTGCCTTGATATAGAAATGGGCTTCGCTGCGCCCTGAATCAGAAAAAAGCTGCCTGCATTAATCCAATTTGGGCGAGAAGGAGGCTGTGACTGGGCAACGGGCCAAGCAAAAGAAACGGAAACTTGATTGATTAAGGCTTCAAACGACTAGTCATTAAGAGAACCCTATGAAAGAAAAGCCTTGAATTAAGAAGTGCCCTACTACTTTGGAAAAGAACGTCGATTTCCATCTAAACTAAGAAAGAACTCAAAAAGAAAGAAAGACCAATGAACAAACCAAGCTACTACAGTATGTCATGTCCTATTACTTATGGAATTTCGACTCCTATTACTTGACGTATTTTGCTTGCCTTGTGGAGCTTTGGAAAGGAGAGAATCAGAAGTGTTGAAAGTGACTTGACTCTCGGATATACTATTATGGCTTTTTATTGGACGAGAGAGAGTCAATCAACTATCATATTGTAAAATGAGCGTAGGTTCTACCAACGAAACGAATAACATATTGGTCTTTCTCATTTGGAACCCTATTTGGTTGTGTTAGTAATGGGGCCCACTCCCAGACTCTGACTTAAATGGTGGGCTCAGCACGTAGGCGTGAACATGAACAAGAGTTCTCTGACAATGGAAAAAGAATTGTTAATAATGTCTTGGTGGTGCCATTCGTCACTTTAGATGTTGTTCACGGGGTGATCTTCTATCTTTCCAAGAGTACTACCCAGCTTGAAGTCTATGTCTGATTCGGTGGAGAGCCAATCGATTCCCGTGCTGTTATCATCTCTGCTGCGAGAGTTGGGATTACTCTATTAGGTCTTTTCGGTCAGGAGCCATATGGTAATGTACCTAAAACCCTTGCTTGTGTACCAGCTTCGGAGCTATAACCTTTGTTGTGCTACCAAGAGGATTTTGTAATGCCCATCAAAGGACCTCGAGATGCTAATCCACGAAAAACAATACGAGAAATGCGAAAGAACTTAACTACGGAACGAGGGCGACCCGTGGAAATACATCGGTTTCTTATTCGTGCAAAGGCACTATTTCTTGGCAACATGGACAACTTATAACGAAGCTTGTCCCGCATCTCATATGGAAGATCGGAATCCTTACTAAAGGCTTTATAAAGCTTTCGTCTCAATTCATATTTAGCCGCAAGCAATCTACGTTTGTGATCAAGTATATTTCGCTTCTCCGACATCTGACTTAGTCTCCCCTTAATCTTTTAGCAAAAAGCCGCTCCACAATGGTAAAGTCTCATCTTTTGTGTTGGCCGAAGTCACAATAGTCACATTGAACCCTTTAATATGCTCGAAGATCTCGAAATGCTCTTCTAGTTCCGGGGAGAATTCGAAAAACTCTGTTTCCATCGAGAATTGGATGGGGTTTTCCCGTATTTCGACCTTAGAATCTAATATAGACATTACCATCGAGATTCTGACCATCAAATGTGACATTCCAAGCCCTCGGAGAGCGCTTTGTCGTTCAAAGTAACTGACATATGCAGTGTCTTTTTCAGATCCCAAGAAAGTATTGGATCGAAACGACTTGACCTTTCCAGCTTGGAAATAAGGGCTCCTTTGTTTCTGTATGAATCTCTGACCGCACTCCATCTCCATAGCGAACTTAGAAAATGGAATAATGAAGGCAGCTGATGGTACTAATCTGATTTCAAACGATCCAGGAACTTCCATAACGTTGGCGTGATTCGGTTTGAGCAACGGATCCTGACGTGAGACATCTTCGTAATGAAAATGGAGTGGAAATATCATGATGAGTTGGCTTTTCCTATGTATTTTGGAGAATTAGCACTGTATACTATCCGCTTCCAAAAGGATAGTTGATAGCTCTCCAATCCAAGTAATGTAAATGAGCTGCAAAAGCATAGCAGTTGCCCGGCTCCTCATTTTGATTCAATTATGAAAGAACTAATATTGATGGAGATTTGTAGCATCATTCAAGTAAATACAGATTGAGATCGTAGAAACATGAGCTTGTAATATAGCTACACCTAATTCCGGACCGGTTAATGCAAGAACTATAAAGAAAGGACCAGGATCTCCTATGAAATAGAATACATTATTCAATAATAGTATAGTCCAAGCAGACCCACTTAAAATCTTCACTGAACTATGACCGGCCATCATATTAGCAAATAAACGTATTCCTGAGCTTAATGCACGAAAACAATGAGGGATTAGCTCAAGGAGTACTAAAAAAGGTGCTAACGGTAGTGGGACTCCTGCTGGTAATGAGAAGCTAAAAAAATGAAGCCCATGTCTTTGAAATCCAACGATCGTAATGCCTATAACAAGAGAAAATGATAGAGTCAAAGTAATGAGAAAATGACTTGTAACTGTGAAACTATAGGGTATCATACCCTGGGGATTACAAAATAACGAAAAAGTCAAAGTGACCGAGATGCAAGGGAAAAACTTTTGGTTCACATTTCGACCACCTATTTGTTCGTTTACTGGGTTAAGCACGAAATCATAAAGAAGCTCTACCAAGGATTGCCAAGCATTTGGCACTGACTTTCCCCCTCCCTTTTTCGTAACCAAAAAAAGCAGAAGTAGGACCAAACCGAGAGTGAGCAGCAGAGACAAGGATGGATTTGTGAATGAGAAATAATAGTTGCCCCCACGAATCAGAATTAATGGGTGAATGGTAAATTGCTCAAGTGGGCTTAAGCTGTTGCAGTCCTGTATCCTCATTTCCGCACTAAATCTTGTTATTTCCTTCAAATGGGGAAGAGAGTATATTTGCTCACTTTGTACTTCATCATTTTGATAGTGTATTTTATCCATTAGTAAGTCATTCTTATAGTCGATTTTTTCCATGAGTATTGTAGCGTCTATTTGCTTACTTTGTATTTCCTTGGTTTGATATATGTCACATCCCCAGAAGAACTCTTCCATTATTGAGAATTGCTATTCTTTTACTGCTCTGCTCCCGAAAAGTGAAAGGAGACAAATTGTTTGACTTGGCGTTGGGTTTTCCAACGAAAGTATGATGGGAGAATGGCATACAATACGCATTATTTTCCATAGCTTGAAGAAATAGTAGAAACACCCACACAATATAGAGGCGATCCATACTTGTACTGTTATTGGTATTCATGGCTAAAGGAGCGGTCGATGCAAATGGCTCTCCTCTCTTCGAGCCTCCATCTCTTCTTTACCTTTTCCATTTTGATGACGCACGTGCCCAGTCTAAACTACACTTCCCAAACCAACTAAACCGCCATGATCTATCAAAGGTGAAAGTTCTCGGGTCCAAGAAAATACTGGGAACATCCATTAACTTGTTGATTTTGTATGAGATGAGGGCCGGAGCTCGTATGTATACATGACCTATAACTTCTATGAGGCCTTGCACTAAGCACATACTCAGATAGGGTTGCGAAGTGCAAAGATCCGGTCTTTGACAACCCTCATCAATCAGGACTAAATAGAACCATAGAAACCTGTGCCCTTAATTACTGCATTCAAACTAGCCTGTTATAGGTAATGTGACACTCACTCTAGCCAGTTATAGGATGATCACCGAGTGGCCTTCTGCTCGATTAGGCGAATGCGAGTAAGGGATATGCTTTCCACGCCTAGTTGCTTGGACCCTAACCCTAAAATGGAGAAAGTGGGGACGGGAACCTAGCCTAAGAATTCGCAATGCAGGTAACAGCAAATGGTTCCTAACCTAATCCAAATCAGAGTACTAAATATCCTAATATCCGGCGCTTGGAGAAGTGAGGCGATGAACCTCTTTGAATGCCAATTGGACCTTGAGAGTACCGAATGAATATATGCTCTCCCACCCGAAGTACATTACTTGTTAACTATATGTGCCTATTTAGCAGCTGAAGTCACCACTTACTGACGCATTGGATTTCCATCTGCTACAGGGGACCTACTCTACTTTATAGGCTGGCTCTGCGGATACTGGCTTTTCCATCTCCTTTAGTACCGAATAGTAATGAGTGATGCATGCTAACATACTTTATCGATTCTTTAGTGCCATGACGAAATAAAGAAAGATTGATTGACCAGTGAAAGTAGACACTAGGAATCCAATAAGAAGCCGCCCGAGCGGGCCTCACTTTCCACGAGTTAGGGTTAAGAGTTGCCTGCCTTTCCGTGTTACTACAAAAGAATTGCTTATAGACGAAACATACACAACATTTATTCATTACTAAACACTAACCTTATAAGGAAAGCTTGAAACAAACTAAGAAAGAGATATATTACTTATAAGGAAGAAACTAACTAACTTATAAGGAAAGCTTGAAACAAACTAAGAAAGAGATATATTACTTATAAGGAAGAAACTAACTAACTTATAAGGAAAGCTTGAAACAAACTAAGAAAGAGATATATGCCTAAGGCAGCATGCAACTGTGCACGCTAAGAGAAGGTAATAGTACATACACAAGTGTTCCAGTTCTTAACAGCAGCTCTTTCTTACCAGTCAAGTATACAGGACTTGCGTAGTTGCTTGGCGCTTAGTTGCTTGGCCCTTGTAGAATCTTATGAGCATGAATGAACTAAGTAGACTTACGGCCATTTCTCTTTTGTTAGGCAGACAGAAAGACCTATTATTGCGGTACCGAATCCCCTATAGCGCGATCAGATACGAAGCACTGGATAAGAAAGCAAGCGCCAATTCTGATGATACGAAGCACAGGCGAGGCGGGAATCTATTTCTTATGATTGATGACTTTTCTTTTGCTCTTATATTCCACAATATGCTTGTCTTTTGCTCTTATATTCCACAATATGATAATTCTATCTTCTTATATTCCACAATATGATAATTCTATCTAATGAAAGAATCTATTGAAAAGTAAAAACACTCATTATTTCCTCCCTATCCTGTGCTGGAAGATAGCTATCATAACATATAAGATATTAACAACCAACACTGTGTTACTCCCCCCTTCTTTCGCTTACCCTTACCTGGCTCAAGTAAGATTGAATTCCATCCACTTTATTATGAAATGAAAGAAAGCAAACACTTAAGAGCTAAGATATGCTCATTTTAGCAATGCTCTCTCTTTTGTTAAGAAATGTTAGACTGGCAGGCTAGGTTGGGGTAAGTATACTATGTATAGGTATGATTTTCTTCCAGTATTGCTTCGCCGGCAAACTCACGTTAGCGCAATGTTGCCATTGCTTTTTGTTTGTTGAGTTACTAGCGTTAGGGAGCTACTTCACCGGGGTCGAAGCTACTTTCTACTGCTGAAGCAACCATTAACAAGAAGTCTGGGCCCCAAAAAAGGCAACTTGATACTTTGTCGAGCAGTAGGGCAAGTAGGGCAGCGCGCCCAGGCCAGGAATTTCATTTCAATCAATCGCATATGATATTAATAAGTTAATTCATCTAGATCGCATATCATATAAATATTATTCCAGAATAGTAGCAGAATACGGAACTTATTAAAGAATGGGAGCTATAACAGAATATATAAGAGATGAAACAAACTGGCTTTCAGCACCTTTCCTTACTAACAACCGAGCATTGCTTCCTTTCCGAACCCTTAAGTACTCTCTTCGCTTTAAGTAATCTCTTCTTATTGCCTTGCCGTTGCTTCTTGTTCCGTCTTGCTTGTATAGTTGCTCGCTTGTTTCTTTTAAGAACGAATGAATGGATGCGCGAGCGATACAGCTTTGCCTTTCTTGCTTGTTTGCTTGCTTTAATTGAATCGCAACTTGTTACGAGATATGATACCTTCCACGAGCAAGACAGATAATTGGAGTTTGGGCCAGTGTGAATGAAGTCAAGTAATCATTTGATCTCTCTTGCATAATATGGAATTCTTTAAACAACAAAGAATTGCTTCCTACAAGCAACGTTCCAACTAGCTTAGTATAAAGGAGTTCCTTCACGAGTAACAACAGAGCATTGTTTCCTAACCGAATCGAGTAACAACAGAGCTTCGAGACTCACGTAAGCACAAGGCCTTGATCCAGGTATGAGAGCTAGAATTGAGCGCACTTCCCATAGAGGGTAGGGGAACCTAACAGCGCTTACAGCTTTCAAACCAAATGACTAGTGCTTGTTCCCTTGTTGCGTGCTTGTTCGTTTCGCATACCCTTCTAGTTTCTTGTTTCATTTAGTGCAAAAGAAATAGAAGCATAATAGAATCTCGGCAGCCGAACCCGACTTTATTAGAGGACAGAGGCAGTAGTTGCACAGCTTATTAAAGTGAAGAGGCATAGGCAACACCAAAAAGCAGCTCAGGCACTACTTCGAATCACACATCCCATAATCGTCCTGACTGACAGCCCGATTAGACAAATTCTCGCAAAGCCTGACCAGTCAGGGAGGCTAACGAAATGGGCGATCGAACTCAGCATCTACTACATACCGCCAAGTAACTACTAATGTGTAGCACCAAGCAACGGCGCGCCAAGGAACGGCCCGAGGGGCACTGCTTTAAGTCTGTAACACCTACAGATCAGGCTGAGTGGCATCATCTCCATTCTTAGTCTACCCGGTATCAGTCTGTGACGGGCGAGGTTCATTCTGAGTAGGAGTAGTATCAGTCTGGTAGTTGGATCGGATAGCCTGTCACTTATGGGGCGCATTCTGAGTCTACTCGGTTGCATTCTTGTCGGTACTGGGTTAAGACTTGGACTCCTTAGCTGCAGTCTGTAACTACCAAGTATCAGGCTTGCTCGCCCTTGTTTTAGTCTGTTGGTGCAGTGTTTGATTCCGAGTTTCACTAGCTCCCTTTCTAGCTCCACGACTAGCTGACCTAGGTGTCTTAGTCTCTTTGTTAGTTGTTTCAGCCTTAGTAGCTATATGAGAAGCGGGGGATCACAGGTCGAAGTCTGAAGTACCTTTGCTTTCAGTCTTAGCCTTCTAGCTGCGAGTTTGATTCTGATCCCGGTGGCTATAGTTCTTGGTAGCTTCGGGAGGAATGTAGCTAGTGAGTGGAATTCTTATTACCTAAGATGAGGCTCCATCCTGATACTGCTTAGGGGCATTCGAACTTCTTCCGTTAGAGTGGAATTCTTTACTTCAGTACTAGATGCAGGCAATCGGGGGGCTTTCCCTTATATACAACCGGGCACTTCCAGTGCCTTCTCTATTTACTACCTAGGACAGGACTACCACTACTGGCACTTACTAATTTCACCCGATGAGACCTCTCTACTTCTATAAACCCGACCTATCTACTTCCACTAATCAGAATGAAACTCGCTACTATCAACTTGACTTTCCACTTTACCTCGAACTGTATCTTTGAACTCAGTTAGTGCTTAAGAAGCCTTTTCACTCTTGTGCTTTTCTCTCTCCACGACAACTAAGGTAAAAGCCAAGCAAGCCCTACAAGGGAAAGCTAAGAACTATACTATAAGGTTTTCAGCCAAGCACTATTCAGGAAAGCACCCCTCTCCCCTTCACCTCGCTTCAAAGCAAGTACTTTATTCTTTTCTTTTTCCAATCTCCACTCTAACAGCAGCTTACTTTGGCACAGCTGAGGATCCGGATTCAGATCCATCTCTTGCTCAAGCCCCTTATCAAGTTTCTTCTCTCTACTCTGGCTCTTTGAACTCCGTCTCATCTAACTCAATTCCGTTTTCTACCATCATTCTGATCCTCCGTTTTCTCCCATCATTCTTATTCTCTGTTTTCTAGCTTAGAGTATGCAAACATACGGATGCGCATAAGGAACTACACCCAACCACTAAAAACCAAGAAAAGAACAAAGAAATTGTACTCGGGGAGATGTATAGAGACTACTCCAGCCGGTATATAGGGCAATACTCACTACCAAGAGCAAACAAAGCTTTAAAGCAGTAATAGCTTGCAAGGTAGACAGGAGCTGCATCGCAGTACACGAGTACATACACATTAACGCTCAAGGGGGTGTAGAACAAATGTGCTCCAACCATCTTGCAGAGGGGGAAGTCGCTCATACCGAGGGAGATAGCCTATCACTCTTAGAATTCGCCTACGTACCTCTAATAAGCACCAAACGGATGAAACTAAACCTCACCTAGCGCTTCTAAGCCAACAACAAGAACGCCGGAAAAGAGGTACGCAAGGGAGACAATTCCATATATGAAGAGCCAGATCTTGTAACTTCAATTGACTTAAGGGCTTGACTTGCAACTTCAATAAGAACAGGAACAGGGGATTCCACAAGAACAGGAACTGGAGTGGGCTCTCAACTCTCCAGTATTAATTCCGCTGCTCAGTAAGGAAACAGAATCATTGGCCTAGGAATGTAACAGAGCAGCTCATCTCGCAGTCCAATAATAGTGAAGTGCAACTCCGTTCCCTTACGCCACAGTTTTTGGGCCTGGGTGACTTTCATCTTATACAGAAGCCTCATCTCCTATTGTTGAATGCCCGATTTCTTGTAATGGGCGGTGGGCGTAGTTAGAGTTACGCTTGTGTAGTGGATCTCGCCCCAAAGCATCCTATCTTTTCTTTCAAATACTAGTTTCCAGGTCTTTACTGCCAATGATGTTTTAGGGGGTATAGTTTCACATGGGTATTACGACGAGTAAGGCATTATTGACAGCTCTTTCACCGAGTAGATAAGATGGCATGGCATTCAAGCTGGGTGAAGGGCTGCAAGCGCAAAGTCTACAAGTGATAAGCAGTTTCATAGGCAAAAGGTCAGTATGAGTTCCTCTGATTTCGGCTTTTACATTAGTTCTTTTGTCTAGTAGTTGCTTGGGGCCTAGTTGCTTTGTCTGATAGCCTTAGTTGTGTTCGCTTGCGCGGCAGCTGACTGCTAACGGCCAAGTAAAGGTTTGACTTCACAAAACAAGTAAGCACTGAAGAAACACCTCTCGAGTCGCCAACTAGAAAGATGGATTCCTAAAATAGAGCCGAGCGCTTAAGTAACAAATACGACTTTCCTTCCCGTTAGCGCACTGCTGATTATCTTGGGGATGAAACTCTAACAGGACATTATCAATCGTACCTTAGCGCTTCAACGCCCTACAGAGCTTCTTTCTACGAGCAAGAGGCAAGAGATGTAGAGGATCTCGGTGTTGGCGGTTCAGAACTGCAAGTTGACTTTCATCGTATAAAGAAATCCAATCTAATACTAATCTATACAGCTGAGGTAGAAAGGAAAGGTGTTGTTGGCGCAGTAACAAATCAATATTCAAGTAACCCAGAGAGAGAGAGAGAATCCGATTGTTTACTAATTGAATCTAGATAGTGACTCTGGGGAGTTTACTAATTGAATCTAGATAGTGACTATAGTATAGGTTTAAGTAAGAGTACACTCCTTCGCCCGGAAAGTAACCAGTTAGCGCACTTAGTCTTGTTGAAGCAGAATCATAGTTCGCCTACTGCTTCATTCTTTTCTTTAGATCCAGCTCTGGAAACAGCTGATTCTCTTCTTCTTGATACGAAATAGTAAGTCGCACCGCTAACAAGAGCTTAAGAAGGATATTCTCTCGGTGTTAGGCAATCGGAATCAGGCCAGGCAATTCGAGTTGACTTTCTGAAACAGTGGATTCTATTGGTTCTATTCCTAGCACTGCTTAAGGGGTGAAGTCTTAGATGCACCGGTTGAAGTCTCGGATTCACTGGGTTCATCCCAACTTATCAAGCATCTGGCTCCTGCTGCCCTGGCTTTAAGGCTTCTACTGATTAGCTGCATTCTGATGGGGCAAGACTTAATAATAGGGGCTTAGCTATATACCTAGCAGCACTAGCATCAGTACCATACTACATAACTACCCACTACAACTACCCAGCAGCAGTCCTAGCAGGCAGTGTTGTAGTCTGTAACTCTTAAGCTCCTAGCTCTCATTCTTTGCCCGCAGGACAGGAAGTATATTTCATGTCCTTAAGCTCCTTGCTTTCATTCTGATTCTTTTACTTGTCCATTCCACTACAGCCAGTGAGCCTTATACTATGAAATACTCAATACAGAATTTCCGGTATGGTTCGGTCAGGCCAGTTGGGAGTGTGCGGCACCCGGTCCTTCTTCCGAGTGAATCAAAGGCTTCTGAGTGAATCACAGGATCGCCTCGCCCCGTTTGAATCTAATAGGAAACAATTGACTTCACACCCGAACAACAGATCTATCCGTTCAAAAGAAAACCAGAGAAGTTTTTGCTCAAAAGTAGAACTGGTTTTTGCTCTAATGACTATAAGCAAACTAATAGAAAACCAATAGAAAACTAGAATCAAACTACAGGAATTACTATAAGCAAACTACTAGCAAATAGAATATATGAGAATAAATAGAATATATGATAACGTTTAAATACTCGCTAATATTGTATAAGATAATGAATACACACCCGGAACTAATGGCAGAGAAAAGCTACAACTAATAGATGTGGGTGGGGTGAGTCTCTTTATTGAAGTGAAGTGCAAAGAAAGGGGATCAGATTTGAAGCAACAGATATATATACGTCCGGAGTAGGATCATCACCAGCCAAGCCACAACTACAAAGGCAAAGTACAAAGGCAAAGAAAGTCATGAACTACTAGTAATGAACTACTAGGCTAGTGACTAACCGGAGTCAGAATTCAAGCAAGGAGTTCTCGAATGAGATAAAGGGGGGCAGGCTAACACTAGCACATAGGCGATCCGGATATAGAGTTGAACTCTTAGACTAATTAGTGCAATTCTGACTTATTTGGTGGATTCTTGTACTTACTACTCGTATCCAAGGACAGGCATTCGGACTTGATACTGGAATTCGTAGCTTCACTTCAAACCTAGCACTTAAGTCTATTTCCCCCATTCTTTAATTGGCGTTGGGTTCTTCTGTTTGAGCTTCGGTCTGAATTTCCTACTTTCAAGTAATATAGAGTAGAGGTCAGCTTATGAATTACCTGTTCGAGGTAAAGTATCAAGTGTAGTTAAAGTAGCAAGTCCCGTTGTTCTTATGTAAGTAGCAAGTGGGAGGGAACCTGAAAACAGTCTGCTCTTCTCGGCCCTCTTGCAAATACTGATCCTAATCTAGCTTATGCTTCCTGTCCTAGTAGATAAACGTAAGCCAGCCGTATGGAATGTAGCTGATCTCCTTTATTCCCTTATAGACTCGGGAAAGCCAATCACCTATACAACACTAGCATCGCGATTAAACTCATTCCATTCAGAAAGGAAATTGAACCGATACAAAAGAACGGCCCTAAGCATAGACCCGACCTCTGTTATTAATTAGTAACAAGTGATTCTATACCTCTGGCTCTGGTAACTCGTATACCTCCCCTCTGGCTACAAATAAAGAGTTCATCGACTTTGTCAACAAAGTCAGTAAACCAGATCAGTGCAGGAACCTGAGGGATAGAAGAAAGCAGCTTGTTTCAAGAAGTATTAGTTTACAAGGTCCAAGTCGTTTAATTGAAGTTAAGTCGGAAAGTGTAGTTATCAAGTAAGTAGTTAGCGAGCCCTTATAGTCAGTTTTGGTTGAGTTCCAAATTCTATCTTACTATGGGATCTGGCTCTTAAACAGGATCTGAGTCAGGGGAGGAATAAGTAGTCAAGTGGAATTCCAGTAGTCCTTTTCTTTTTCTAGTTGTTGGCAAAGGATCTGAACCAGTAAGGTATGTCAGCGGAGTTCAAAGAGATGGAATTGAGTATTTCTTTGCTTTACCATGGTCCTTAGTTAGAGGCTTTGAAGCTGTAATGGAACTAAGTTGGAAAGTAGTGAAAGTAGGAATTGCACAAGGCAGTGAAAGAATGAAACTAGAAAGTAGTCAAGTGAGAATGAAAGTGCACTCTGGTACCTGAGTAAGGAGTGACACTTGTCTAGTATACGCTTGCCTGGTGAACTGATGAAACTCTAACCATTAACTTAAGGGCAGCTTTCAACCACTACGGATTCCACTGGGCTGGGCTCGCTGACCAAAGAATTCAAGTGGTGAGGCCGAGCAACTACTAGAGCAATAAAGAGAAGAATCTAGAGCAATAAAGAGAATAACCTGACAAAAGCAAGTACTTTACCTCGCAGCAAAGCAATGAACTTAGTTCAACAAGTATAGAGTAAGGAGCAAGTCAAGTATCCGGGAGTTATGAGCAAGTCTTTCCTCAATTCCTTTGCACTTAAGTCATTGGTGTCGCTAAAGAGCTGCTCCTGTTATGAAGAAGTCCTGTTTTGTGTTCGTCTTCTCTTTCCACTGTAGTAGTAGCTTGGCGCACCGTTGCTTGGCGGTTTGGTTCTGATCTTAGGCAGCTGCATCCTATGCCTTGTGAGCTCCCGAACACAGGACTTGTCAAGCATCTTATTCTGTTGAGCCTTCGATGAAGCTGTACTACTTTACTACACCTCCGGCTACAATACCTATGGCTCCGATACCTTAGTCAACTAATTCCAGTTATTGCTCTGGCTTCTCTGTAAACTAACCACTCCTCTGTCAACTACGACTGCTGATAGTGATCCAGCTTCTATTCCCTACTCGCTAACTGCTTACTTGATAACTGTGGCACTACACTTGAGACTTGACCTTGAAACTCCCCTTCCCTTGAAACTCCCCCGGGGTTGATAGCAATTCTGCACTTCTTTACTTATAGCTTCAAAGCCAGTACTTTACTCTGCCACGACCTCTGCTCTGTCAACTAATTCCTCTTTCTTAACTCTGGAACTCCCTAGTGATTCACTCCCTTCCCGGCAACAACTCTCTCAATGCGGTCTCAAACTCAGACTAAGGGACTGGTCTTCAACTCTGATATAACCACTTTTACTACTAGTTGGGGATGAAACTCTGACAACGGATTCAAGGGGCTCCTGCCGCTATACATTATAAGTTGCTTGGCCCCCTTGATGACCTGCCCTCTTGCCAACCCTGTGCAGTGGGTGGTGGTGCTCTGAACCAACCGAAGTGGGTGGTGCTCTGAACCAACCTTAGGGCTATCTTTCTCGCCTACCCACCTATCGTTCCTCTACCTCTCTAAACTAATACAGATTCCACAAATACAGATTCCACTCGGGTAGTACTACAGTCAGTCAGAAGGAGAGGCCCGGCCAGGAAAATAAAGTAAAGAAAGGATGTCTCCTAAATGACATCTTATATAATAGAGCAGAAAAGCAGACAAGCCGACAAGCAGACGAGCAACTACAGCAGAATAATTAGCCAGATAAGAAACACAGAGGGGTACAATAGAGATAGGTAACCAACCGGCGTGCTCTCTCAGGCGGAGGCAGGAAATACAGAACAAATCTCGAAACTCACACTCACCTTTAAGAACCGATTGCAGCTTACTTGAGAACAGCTTCCCCGGCTTCTGATCTTGAAACTATGCTAGCAGTTGACTTTGGCACTGAAGATTCTCTCTCTGATTGCAACTTGGGATGGCGCCTATAGATAACCTGTCTGGTAAGAACGAGTCCTGTTTTAGGGTGTTGTGTCAGCGCGGGTGCTGGAGATGTTGTAGCCTAAGGTACAGGAGATGTTGCCTAAGATTTGACTACGCCGTTCCATTCTTCCTTTCGGTCTGTTACTACTGAGTGGAATTCCTTTACTTACTCCTCCGATCGTGGACACAACCCATTCTTTAACTACTGAGTTCAATTACTAGATTGGAAGCCTCAGCTACTGGTGAAGCAGGACCACTACTTGTAAACTGAAGAGAAGATCAAACAAGGGAATAAAAGAAGTCAACTCTATTCTATCCCCTAGTAGCTCAATTCTCCCCCTTAGCAGCTGCAGTCCAAGCAGTACCAGTTGAAGCCTTAGCAACACCAGTAGTAGCCCCAGCAACAGTGGTTATAGACCTTAGCGACCAATACAGAGAGTCAATGGACACCGCATCAGTCTTGTTAGCACTGGACAACTACTTGAGATTCCACTGGTTTCTTTAATAATAATAGATAGAATTATCATCGCCAAGTAACTACTAGAGTGAAAGTCGTTTTCTACCTTTGCGTTTTCCCGGGAAACAACACTGCCGCTACACATTCTGTTCCTTGGCGGATAGCAAATCGATAAATAGTACTTAACTTGAGTTGGGATGGAAGTCAACTCTACTCTACTCCTTGGAACCGCTCCTGCCGCGCAACTTACGTAGTTGCTTGGCGGGTCAAACTATACCTCTCCTCTGGCTCATCCACCTCTTACCTATGGCTCAGCTACCTATGGCAACAGGCAATCTCTCTTCTCTGGCTACTCGGTATTCCACAACTAATGAAGCGGATGAAACTACTTTCCCTGAGGCTGACACAGATACGAATACAATACTAAATGGATACTGACGCATAACTAGAACTCGCTGACGCCTTGAATACAGGTTAACACAGGACGCTGCCCGGTCTCTTTTCTTTTCTAATGAAATTTCAGAGCACATACAGGGTGGGTTTCCGTAGTTGGCGAGTAACGTCTAGGCCCCTATAGTAAGTTGCAGCAGATTCCTATTGATCTGAAGCCGAAGCCTAATGCCCAGAAGGGTTAGAAGCAGTGAGAAATAAAGATACCAGTGAGACCAGTGAGAATACCAGTGAGACCTGTGAGAAAGTTAGGTCAGGACAGAAGGAAATCCAGAAGGGTGCTTTCTTTGGAAACTCATACTTATCTTATACTAATGTTTGGGGGATCTGATCTGAGGCATCAAGCGGGCTAGTTCCTGTTGTTGTCCACTCGAGAAGAAGAGGAAGCACATCCAATTCCTGAAGCAGTTGAAATAGAATCAGCAGTTATTGTTTCATCTTATACAGAAGCCAAAGAGAATCTATTTCTTTTAGAAAGCCGAGAATCCGCAGGGTGCCAGTACTGTTCTAGTAAGTAGTGAGGCCAAGTGTCGGGTCTGCAAGGTGCTGAAAGCCTTAGTTTCAATAGCAAGAGAGGCCTGAGTTAGCAGAGATGATCAAGCAGGGTTCAATTCATTGTTGACATGGGTAGATTAGCCTCATTCAGTTAGCTGAGATGTTCTAGTCCAGAGGCGAGGTAGGTTCGGGGTTAACACTTATAAGAGGTCGGGGAGGCGAAATTAGGACTTCTTTTGAGTCCTGTGTTTGGGAGTGGTTAGTTCACAGAGCAAGAGCGGGATCCGAGGTTTACTTAGAGGTTGACTTACACTTGTGGAATTCTTTCATGAAGACCTTGATTGGGAGTGGTCTGGTTCTTTCATGAAGACCAGATTGATAGGTTAATCCCGAGTGTAATCCTTTGTTGGAGTAGAATGTTTAGAAAGTTCTCTTATTAAGGATAATGTTTCGAATGAATTTAGTGGAGAAATCCCTGAAACTAGTATACGAGCTATACTCCAGAAAAGAATAGAATGCGGTTGAAATGGAGGGAACTCTATGACAACTAAGGTAAAGAACCGGAACTGGGCTCTAATCTACCTCAGGCAACTATCTACTTTGAAGCAACTACTAAACAAAGAAGGGGAATGCGCTAGATGAATAGCTTTTCTTTCTTTATTGATTTCTGTATTTCTTTCTTATATAATAATAATAGAACTGATTCAATAACTTCTTCAACTCGGGATGTCGCCTAGGCCTAGAGAGAAGCTGTCCGGTAAGGTTTGCTTGGTTGCTCCTCTAAGAATGGAGTTGAGTTAGTTCAATACCAGCTATCTATCCGGAATAGAAGAGTTCAAGATATTAGTTACCTTATAGACAAAGGAAGCAGCGTACTTTATAATAGGGCTGAAGGAAAGGCCAGGGATATCCTAAGTGACTTTCGAGGATAGGTGGGTTTGGGGGCAAGCAGGCAAGAGAGACCGGCATACTTAGAGCCATTCCAAATAAGGGTTCTGAGACATTCCTACTTTCATTCTCTCTTATATAGTAGATAACTTCTGAAACTCCCCTTGATGAACCGATAGCACTAAACTACACTTCACGCGCGAAACTATCAATGTGGAAAGTCACTTAACCTCAAGATAGGGGCTTCAAAGGTGCTATTTCGCATGTTTCTAAGTTTGATGGGAAATCTTTCATGTCACACCCCCATTGGGGCCTAGAAATGCATTTATTCCTAACATCTTTAGGGTTGTTCAGGGCAGAATTCACTACTAATTAATAGAATGACCTAAACTCAGATATCCCATACCTATGGCTCATAACTCTGACTAAAACCTGAACCTAAAGAATTCAGCTAACACCGATCAGACTCAAGTCAGCATCCAGTAGTGAAGTAAAGAATACACCTCAGTAGTAACAGTTTCGGAGGTGAGCTAGCAAGGGAATTGAAGAAGCTAGTCAGAGAAAGAAACTCGGTAGTTCAAGAGTGCAACCAGAAGGAGTGAAACCACTACTAGGCTCGGGTAGGCTTAAGTTCTTGTGTGAAGCAAGTAGTCAATAGAGAATATAGGACCAGTACAAGCAGACGGATTAGTAGTTCTTTGCCTAGTGACTTGGTTGGTGATTTCGTTTGATGGGAAATTCCCTATGAAATCTACTTCTCGGCTGTATAAATGCATTGAAGCCTAACATCCGTATACCTTATGAACTGAATGAGGCTCCCCTCTGCTTAACTGAATTAGACTTATCTACTTACTTACCTATGGCAACAACACCTATGTCAACTGTCAACTACTACTGATTCTTAAGCCCCTCTTGCTAAAAATACTTGATTCAATCTTTCTTGTTTAGCGCCCGTTTTCATTGAGAGATAGAGTACTGGGTTGGATAGTTACCCATATTATCCATTATACACCTGCGGCTAATTCCTCTGTTTCTGACTTTTCAACTAGAGAAACTTGACTTCTGTCCGATCCCAGGTTGTCGGGTCTAAAGTATCTGTTAGATTCCATTCCAGTTGTTGAAGAGGTCAGGGGTTGATGAACAATAAGTGACTTTAGTTTGTAGTTGAAAGCACATAGAGGTTGGCGAGGGAGAGGTCCATTCCTGCATTGGCTCGGTCGGTGTTTGCCCGTCAGGCCAAGGTGTTAGTAGCTGTTAGGGAGTCTAGAATTACTAGAATGACTAGAATTACCTGGAAAGCTATAGTAGTAGGTGTTGTTGCTCTGTCCGTTATGAAAGTGTAGTTTAAAGTAGTACGTACTTACGCGGTGTTGGCGGTAAACCCCCTTCCCTGACTTTCTTTGCCTTTGTAGTAGTAGCTTTCATGGCTGCCAGGTATCAAACAAAAGTCATTGCTCCCCTACGCCTGCCTTTAAGAATTGAGTTAAGGAAACTACAACTATTGGGGAAAGAATGAATTACTACCCTGATTTACAGCAATCGCGCATTCCCCTATCTAAAGGAGGTAAGGTATGGGAAGAAACAGGCCAAGCAACTAGACAAGTAACTGCACAAGTGGTATATTTTAAGTAGTTTTATTACCAGTGTTTTATCCGGTGCGGTAGGAGTTTTGTTCTAGCGTTAGCAAGCTCAATTAAGTATATAGTACGAGTCATAAGTAAGTCCTGCTCGTTGGGTTCTGCAAGTGAAGGCGAGGGAGGAAAGTGACCTTCAATCAGAGGCGTCAGTAAGCACTAACTAAAGGAAAAACTGCTGTGCTTGTTTCATTCAGTAGGCATAGTGGTCTGGTCCATACTATAACAGTGGGCGTAGTGGTCCAAGTGGAGTTGGGGCAATAAGAATCATTCCATTAGAAGCATAGCCCGCAGTAACCTTTGATTGCACTTCTTCTCTTGTTCCTGTAGTTTGATACACCTTCTCTGTAGTATCGGTGGTTGGCGAACACAGGACTTGGCACCAGTGGATCTTAAGTACACAAATCATTCTACTACTACAGGGGGCTAGTTGAAATAAGAATAGTTATTCAATAATAATAGTAATAGGAATAGATCTAGCTGGTACGAGGTAGGTACGAAATACTTGTTATGGTAAGATAAGGGCGGTAGGAAATACTTGTTATGGTAAGATAAGGGCGGAAAGAGTATCTACTGAAGTCGACCTAGACCTAGCCTCAAAGCTAAGCAATAAGTACTGAAGTAAAGAATTCCACCAGTCAGTATAGGAATGGAGCAAGTAATGGGAGGGCTAAGACTTCCACCAGTAACTAGCAGAATCAAACTAGTAGGCATCGGAGTGCAACTAAGCAGTATCCGGATGAAGCCAGTGCCAGCCAGGTATTCTAGATGAGAGGCTGTTCGAGTGAGAGTTTAATACCGGCCGCCAAGGCACTGGGCAAGTAACTACTAACGACCAAGCAACGAGACCTCTACAGTTCACTTTCATTCTCACTTGACTACTTGCCTACCCGACCTCCAATAGACCCGAGCTCCACAATCAGAATGAACAGGCCTTACCGCAATTAGTACATCTATAGAGTTACCGCAATTCCCCCTTTCCCTCTTATTCTTATCACACTTACCGCAAATCCCCCCTTAGTATAGTAATAGATGGCTAACTTACCGCAATTAGCCCCTTCGATGAGTTAGTCTATACTTACCGCAAATAGCCCCTCCAATATAAGCCTTAACTAACATACCGCAATTAGCCCCAGGATTAGATGCACTAATATCAGCCTTGGAAGCACTTGTTGGGGTCTGTAACTACCTAAGTCAATTCTGAGCGATACCGATTTGAGTCTGGTTAGCCCCCCGCTTCAGTCCCATACTAACAAGCTACAGTCTCAGCGGCACCAGTATCAGGCTTGGATTCATTGGTTAAAGTCTCACTTCATAGCCTTACACTTACTAGTTTGATTCTGAGTACCCAACAGATCAGTCTGGTTGGTAGTAGTTTTAGTCTGTAACTCCTTAACCTCATTCTCGGTGGTACTTGGCTCAGTCTTGTTGACACTGCTTTAAGTCTTGGATGCAGTGGTTTTGGTCTTAGATGCACGAGCTCCATTCTCTGACTCCTTAGTTTGATTCTGAGTGGTACTGATTTGGTTCTGAGTGGCACTGCTTTAAGGCTTGCTCGCCCTAGGTCAATTCTGTAACTACTGATTGTTAGGCTTACTACCCCTACTTTAAGCCTGCCCAACAGCGGTATCAGTCTTGGATTGACTGGTTGAAGTCTGAGAAACCTAAGCTTCAGTCCGAGCAACACTGGTTTGGTTCTTACAAGCACCGGTTTGATCCTGAGTGACACCGGTTTGGTTCTCGTACTGCCTGGTTGAAGCCTGTTTCTCAGTGCACTGATTCTGGTCGGTAGTGGTTTCGGTCTGCCCAGCACTGCTTGGAGTCTTGGTAGCACTTGGTTAAGTCTGTAACTACCTCGCTCTATTCTCAGTGTGCCTAGCTTCAATCTATCCCTTAGCAGCCCCATTCCGATACTGCCCAACATCAGCCTTGGTAGCAGTGAGTTAAGCCTGACACCGACTCGCTCCAGTCTGTGACTCGAAGCAGGGAATCAGTAGGAGTAGTATCGGTCTGGTAGTTGGATCGGATAGCCTGTAACTACCCCGTTGAAGTCCGGGCAGCACTGGTTGGAGAATAAGTAGCACCAGTAGCAGGCTTGGAAGCATGGGTTTGAGTCTGATAGTTGGGTCGGATAGCCTATCACTCCTTAGCTCCAGTCTCAGTGGGTATTGGTTTCAGCCCGTTGCTTGGCCCGTTGCTTGGCCCTTCCCTAGCACTCCTTCCTTTAAGAGGAGAGTTTACTTACCTATCCTCTGGAACTGGTAGATCAGCAACTACAAGTAAGCCAACTCGCAGATATATAAGTGGCACTAGCAGCCCTTTCCCTTCTTCCGTTCATTCCTCTTTGAGTTCCCCCTCGACTCCTAGTTATCCTTCCTTTTGAGCTCTCCCATCAGATTGTTTGAAAGAGGTTATCTCAGCTCGATAGGAGAGGTTCTCCCGAGTGTTGTAGCATCCCCTTGTCTTGTTTTCCGGATAAGAGACCGTTCCCAGTATTTCCCTCGTATTCGATCAAAGAGTTGTTAGCCATAGTGGAGGTTCCCATTTCTGGCAAGTATTCCTTCGAGAGTGAAAGAAACAGGACTCATATATCATACTCAGCGAATGATTCTGGTTCAGCTACCTATCTCTGTGGTTATCAAATGCTATAACTCGTGTAGTTAACAAGCGCACTGCGGATTTTTCTGCTTCAAGTGGAGTACCTTTATTATATGTTATTTATGTAGTTTGTCTTGTCCTCTTTTCTTCCCTGAACTAAACTTGGTGAACGTCTTGCTGCTGACTTGGCTTGTTTAACAGATGCGCTTGCTGCCGACTTAACCTCTGATTCTTGAGTAGCAAACTAGGATGAAACTCGACCAGAAGTGGGCAAGCAACTCGAAAGTTTGACTTGTGTGAAGCAATGATAAGTACGACTAACTCATAACTCAGGTATGGAATTGAACTCCTAACTCCTATAACTATTAGTAATAAGTCATAGTCCTTATATGTATAAGTAAGTATTCGAAGTCACTTCACACTTTTCTAACTGCTATAATTCATATAGTTTACTTACCGCTAGGAGCAGGATCAGATGCCGGTTCATTATTATTACAGTTTCTGGTTCTAGCTCTTTTCTCAAGCCGAGAAGAAGGTTCAAGTCACCAACAAGAGCTCCGTTAGCACTTTCACTTTGATCAACTCGTTAACTAGCATCAACTAAGGACTAAACTCCACTGTCTTAAGAATTCATTGAATCTTTTGAGCGCAGCGCCTAGTAGTAGTATCTCACTTTTGAGCGCAGCGCCTAGTAGTCGTATCTAAATAAGGAATATTACCCACAATCTATACCTTCTGGAAGCTTATGATCCTCACTTAGAGCCAACGAGAACAGTTCTTATATGCCTATACGAGCTAATATCTATTTGAATACTAATAGGCTAGATCCACAGCTTTTCTTTCCTTAAGCCGTAACCAATGCTTCTAGGTACTTTGAAACTGAATCACTTATAGCAAACCTCCTCTTTGTACCGCTGCTACCTCCACTTCATTTACAGCAGACTTCCTAACTCGACTTGTAGTCAGAAATATGACAGCCTACTTTCCATCTTAGGCTTATTCATCAATTCCTTCTTCAAAGCCCGATCTTGCTTATGTTTCTGATCTTGATTCTTTTCTTCCCTTAACATAGTGGGCATTCAAAAGAGATATGTCTTCTTAGTCCGTGGGATTATAGCAGGAAGCAGTTTATAGCAACGAGTCGGGAGTTTGTTTGGAAGTCAATAGAATATGGTTTATAGCAACGAGTCAGGAGTGACAGAGTGAGCAAGTGTTTTAGGGAAAGGGTAGTTTAGGATTCAAGTAGAGAGTTCCTGTTCCTGTACTTGTCTAGTAGTAGCTTTTGACGTCTAGTAGTTACTTGGCCCTTCCTGGATCACAGGCTACTGGCAGGCTGCTAGCTAGTGGCTGAGATCAGAGCTATCTATATTAAAGCTTTTCCTTGAAACTGCCCTAAACTTCCTTAAGCTTACAGGTGGAGACAGACTGACTATACATACATACAGGCTTGCGGAGCAGATATAAGAAGGCAGATATCTATTTCACTGACCAACAAGCACTTGCCACTGGCGAATGGGGTACAGGCGGATGACCGAGGGTGAGGCAAGAGCGAAGCACCTTATTCTCTCACAGCTTGACTTTACAACCTCTACCACTGGCAGCCTTCCTCCTTTCCCTCTTTCGAGCAGACCCACGTCTCTTTGACTTTCCTAAAGTGCTTATATTGCTTTCCTGTCAAGCATCTCTGGAAATTCCCCTTCTCTTACACTATCAGGAAGAATCGAATGTCAAGAAGCACAAATGAGAGAAACTAACCAGATTCAGATTATAGTTATAAGGTTCCGGGAGAGGTTCGATCCTATACAAGTAGAGCTAGAGGTTAAGAGGGGTGGGATGCAATATGCAATATAAGAGCTAGAGGTAAAGAGTCTTTCTTACTTATTTGTTGAAGTCTGGTGGGCTGTAATCTAGACCTCCTATTGATTTAGGGATTCTTTATCTTTTCTACTTCATTCATATCTGACAATCGTCCCTTAGGCAGAGAGAGGCACCCAATACTAACAGGACAGAGGGCTGCTACATATACGTTAGCTCTCCAAAGCAAAGATCTTTTGTTGGGCACTAAGACACGGCCTTTACTGTATTGCTCGGGCAAGGAGTGATTGGCAAGCACCATTCTAAAGGATTTTCTTTCACTCAACAGGAAGTGCATTGAACAGAAGATGGGTACTTTACAGCCCCTTTCTGAATAGAAACAGCCAAAGATCCAGAATGAAACCATTGATCGGGACCATGATAGACTACTTTCTTTATTGACTTCGACTTTACATACTTGCTCATTGCTATTCATCTATCTTGCTCATTGCTATTCATCTATCTTATCTTACTCCGTGCTATCAATCTATGTAGGAGGTTGTTGAGGTTGAAACCATAAGTCTTTCGCGCCGTCCAAAGGATCTAAGGGCTATTGGCCGATCTAACTATGAGCAAGTTATTGTAGGAGCAAGCAAGTAAGCTATCTAGGACCTATAGCGATCCATCCCGTGTAGTGAGGAATATTATCCAATACAAATAGAACACTGGTACTTCACTCCGGACTATGATCTAGATCTTTCAACTGAAACAGCGGATTATCTTGCCTCGCCCAGCATCTTGGATATTGACCTACTCCGGACAGGATATAGCGGAAGCCTCTGATCCAGATCCGGTTCCTGATCTTGTTCTTGCTTCAGATCATCCTAATTAAGATCTATCTCCTGCTTCCAAAGCTTCTGATCTGGTAGACTGAACTCACTCCTATACAGTTACTTACTGAGAGCCTTTTGCAGACAAAGAAACTCTACTTTCCACAAATTACTCCATAAGCCCAGATCAATTGAACTGACCCGTTAGCTTAGAGTCAAGGAAAACAGTCAAAAACGAATATGATTTCTCCATAAGATAGGAATAGAGCAAGATAGGAATTGAGCAGATCCCGTTAGTACTTAACTGAGTCTTGTGCTGCGCTGTCAAGCATACTAGATTATATCTCTTCTAACTCCACTACTGACTCGTAACTGGGTGAACGACTTGCCCCACCGGAACTTGAAGAATCGTTTGCTGCATCATCTGATCAAGTTTATGATCTCGTAGACGTAGACAGGGAGGCGGGACAAGAAGACCATTCACTTACCGCAACACTGAATTCCTATATAAAGGAGTCAGCTTACCAAATTCTATACTCAATTAACGAGCTTCTTTCTTTTCGCCAACTAATACTGATTCCACTCAAGCACCCGATACTGTTACTCGACTTTCATATCCAATTGATACTTTACTTGATACTGAACCAACAACACCCGAACCTTGACTTTCAAACAAACGGAAAATACTCTTTATTAATATAGTGCATATTGCTTGTTTGTTCTATTCCCTTCAAGCCCGAGCTTGGTAGCTAGTACTGATAAACAGCGGATTCTATTACTGCCGATTCAGTGGGGCCGTCCTCATTTAGAGGCGCAAAAAGCATTGGAAGAGCGGAGGCAAGATAGGAAATTAGTTCTCAGAGGAGTAGTTGAAGAGCTGCCCTACCGCCATGACGAAAAAAGGGCATACTCAGAAATAAGTGTTGGAAGTGAGTAGAGTTATAGGCGTCAGTTTGATAGCACAGATCAGATCCGGTTCTGGAGTGTTAGAGTGAAAAAGCACTAGTAGATTTCCTGTCAGCAACGATAGAGGTTTTGATTGGAAGCGCGACCTGTTTGATTGGAAGTTGAATAGCTAGAGGACTATGTTTTTAGGCTCAAACGCATTTATAGTAAGCAAACAGATTCTTTGGGGGACGCCTCCTCTATTCAATGGTTGCGGGAAAGAAAGACTCCCATTTCTATATATTGAAAGAAAGACTCCAATTTCTATATATGTAGAAAGGACACAACCTTTTTAGAAACAAAGAAAGACTACGAGACTTGAGATTATCCATCCACTGTTACAAGAATGGTATGTGCCTCCATTAGGAAGAGAGGGATAATGTTACTATGTTTCGGTTGAAGTGGAGTTGAACGTGAATAATTGTTAGAAATGATGACCCCCCCTTGTGTATCCTTCTGTTCCTCCTAAGGGAAGGGGCTATCTCATATAACAGAAAGAAAGCATTTATTAAGTGAAGGTATTTCATTCCATATGATCTGAAACTATTCTCACCCCTAGGAGTCTCAAAAGAAGTGTTTCTTGCTATTGGTATCAATCGGTCCTCTCTTTCCTTTTGGTGGTATAGCCTTGTGGATTACCCTTATTCTGAATCTTTCGGTTGCTTAGGGCGCCCTGAGGGATTCGACTCTTGTCTTGGAGAAGAGTTATTGATCACATAGCTTGGGGTACTATAAATTCGTTTCTGATCGTATCATTCGGGCAGAGCCGGCTTAGTCTTATGTATAGCGCAGCTCCCTCCAAGTTGCTTTTGCTAGTTTTGTTCCGATCGATGAAGGATACTTTACTAGTGGGTTCGGATTCGTTTTCCTATTTCACAGGGACTTGTATATCAATTCTGTCGGTGCTTCAATATTGTCTTGATTGGCAGTTGATTATTGTCTTGATTGGCAGTTGATTTCTTTTGAATCTTCAGAGATACCCTTAGAGTTCTGTCCGGGAGGGTTTTTGAGTAAACTATGTATCAAACCGTAAGTGAAGCGGTCTACAAAGAATACTTTCCATCTTCCTTATTTGGCGCAGCTGGAGATGCCCCACAAGGCCTTCTTTCTCAAGATTGAATTATTCGCGAAAAGGAAGCCGGCAATAGAAAGCAAGCAACCTTTTTGAATCCATTGAAGTAGGTGGCCGTGTACACTAGGTATCAACAAAGCAAAGGACGCTTTCTCTCACCCTTAGGAGGTTCTAACTCTTCGCCTTCGGCTTTCCATTGAATGATCCATCAGGTGTGCTATTTAGACTCTGTCAGTTGGGGCTTCTCCCTTTTCAATATACATGGCATATACTTACACGAATATTCCAACTCATCGACTCCGCTCAAAGCATATGATCAAAGCGAGAGTGGCGCACATAGCACAAGATCCTAATTGAATTCTCGTTGACCTGACCGGCAGTAATAGCGAAAAAAGACTGTTCTAATGGAAAAGGGCGAGTACCTCTTTGTGGTAGATAACGCAACCGAACAAGAAATTATGCTTTAAGTCTAGCAAAGCATCTGGGCGAGCCCCTCCACCCGGAAACTGCCAGCGAATCATAACTGAACAAGAGGAAGTAGAGCGTCTCACTACTATATATGCTGTACCACATACGAAGACCCAAAGCCGTTCTTTCTTTATAGAAGTCCCCAGGATCAGGTTCCTTGAAAACGATTCCCTTGACTTCTAGACGAACTGGTTAATATGGAACTTTAGTTTATTCGCCACCGCCCCTCTATACATTCCTTCGGCGAGAAAGAAAGCAAGATCCTTCGGCGAGAAAGAAAGCAAGAAACGTGTTCGGATAGGGGAGGAATTGAGTACCTGCCCCCCTACTAAGCATAAGGGTATTACCAGCCAGATCCGATAACAGCGATTCTCCGTCTCTGACCTGGAGTTATAATATATACTGATCTACAGACATTTGACCTGGAGTTATAATATATTATATACTTACATTTGCCCAAAATGCAATGCTAGCTCGCATTATTCATAGTAAGTCGATACATCATGCTTTTGAGGAAGCTATTCGGCTCCGAGTTATCCATTCTTTCCGTTTGATGGGCGTGTTCTCGTTTCTAGGTTTGGATGTTATTTACTAAGGGTATACAATAATGACATTACGTCAATACATTCATCTCATCTTTTGACGTCAATACATTCATCTCATCTTTCCAATCTCTGAATTCTTGATCCGCTCATGCCTCTGACTTTATGCCTTCCATTCGACTCCTACACTAAAAAGTCGGACCTTACTTTATGCCTCATATTCGGCTCCTACCCTAAAAGTCCGACCGGGCTTTTCGTTATCAACTGCTTTCTTTCTGACTTCCATATTTGTATCATGGGCTTGAGTCCGCCTACGAGTCTAGATTTACCGTTCGGTACACATAGCTTTGACTATCGAAGGATGGAACCTATAGCCTATTCAGTATAAGCATCCTTAGGGAGGGAAAGTCTATATAAGAGGACTAGCCAAAAATACTGAGACAATATCTCAATTCTTTGCTATTATTTGCACTTTTGGGATTGAAACCCACTTACGGGAATAAGGCAAGTTAGATATTTCACACAAGCTTGGCACCCAGGAATAGGCGTTTTATGGATGATTCAAGCCCTGCACACTCAAAGGCGAGAACGAAGTAGCAAGTCCGCCAAGTCCTGTTTTCGTTCCTTTGTTCATCCACCAAATCTAGAAAAATGGTAATCATCCTTATGGAATTTCAACCTAAATCCGCCCAGATTCCAAAGAAAGAAAATATGTTTAGCCACTGTGGGATGACTAGGCAGGAAGCTAGAGATGCGCCTGCACATTGGCGATACTTGTTTGTTTGCAGGATGATCCAATCTCTGAACAACGTAATTGGTTGAGGTTACTTTGTCCGTCGTGGTGTGAACCCATTCACTAGTTTTGAGAATACTAAATCAAGGAGCTTCGGAATGGTTTAAGGTTGATGAGGCGGAACCGGAAATGGTTTCCTACCCACACCGGAAAGATTGCCTGGGGCTGATGCTTACTGTGATGTGGCCTACTTGTATACAAGTGTTACATGGGGATACCCGGAATCTAGAATGGCATGTTATACATGTGCAAATATTACATCACTGTTGCGGAAGTGGCATTGAGGATGCTGAAGCCACCACTGGTTGTTTGTTCACACAGGGAGATTGAAGTGGGCCTATGCTTCGAAAGGGGCGTAGCGGAATCAGGCTACTTGCCCCTGGAGGAATTCCTTCTTCTTAGAGTGGAGGCGGATCTCACTCTTTTGACAAATGCCCAGAAGCGTCTGTATACTAGTTCTGTTTAGAATAGAACAAGGTGTCGAACTGCGTCTATCGAATCGCCTCTTTAAAGTGAAGTAAAGGCTGGATGCCGAGAATCCTATATCTATCTACGAAGAGCAGGCATGTGGGGCACTTTAGGACAAAACTCCGCAAGAAGGACCTTTCGTTTAATATGCCTTATGTACTGTATTAACCGGTCTTGGCAAGAACGCCTTCTTTCTTATAGAAGAAGCTAAGCTGCGATGAAGCGAATCCATCATCTGGAACCC
>NW_027021352.1:109629-147151 GCF_036884655.1 Musa acuminata AAA Group | reverse complement strand
GGCTTGATCACATTAGGGTGTGGTCCATGATCATCTGTGATTGCTCGTGTGATGTTTGATTATTTATACACCTACTAGATATGTATATATATTTGCATGCGATGTAGATATATATTAAATATGTATATGTGTGACACGTCATATTAGGAGACCGAAACAAAATCTCATCTCTCGATAATATCAAGTCAGTAAACATGAGGCAATTAGATTGACCCACGTGGCCTTCCATCATTATAGGAAAAAATCGATTCCTGATATAGGTTGAGTTGGTCGAGTCCCTTGAGGCTCACCTATATTGTGATTCGAGATCTTACCTACGACATAGAGATGTCACTTGTGACTTGAGGACATAGTATGCTTGGCCGAGTCCCTTGAGGGTATATCATCGAATCAAACTCATTTTGTAATGATAGTGATGACTTAACTAGACATCATGTTTGATCGAGTCTCTCGAGACCATGGTGGTTCGGAGGCTAAAAAGGACATGAGTCACAAGGAGTTATGATCGACAAGAGTTGCCTACCTTTTGGGCTTAGCGTAATTGGTCGAGTATCTCAAGGTTACATTGAAATGTCGATTGGATCTCGATCTCCACTATAGATCCGTCGGAGATCTCCGATTTACATACTGGAGGGAGTTGTATGTTTCACAAGAAAATAGTGGGAGTAGAATAAGATAGAAGATCATATCTTAGTTGTTTATCTTTTGCAAAGTCTGCATGGTATTTATTTTTGAAATATGTTTATTTTCGAAAATATCGCTTTCAAATCCTATATGTGGCATACTTGATGTCAACCGCCTCATTGGTCCAAACTACATGAATTGGATCCGCAACCTGAGAATCATTCTCACGATAGAGAAAATCGCGTACGTCCTTGATATAGTGATCTCTACACCCAATAAAGGGGTAAGCTATGATAAGATTGTTTGCTACATGAAGTACATAGATGACTCCACTCTTGCTTAGTATTACATATTAGGCTCCATGACTCCCGAGTTACAAAGACAGCATAAAAAGATAGATGCCAGATCTATTCTCCTACATGTTTGTAAACTGTTTGAGGAATAGGGAAGGACTCAACGATATGAGATATCTAATAGCCTCTTCCGCATTACGATGATTGAGGGGATATCAGTTTAGAACTATGTCCTAAGGATGATTGAGTGAATAGAGAAACTCACCGGTCTAGGAATGGTCCTAAAAGATAACCTATGTGTGGATCTTGTGCTTCAGTCTCTACCAGATTCCTTTTCAAAGTTCATAATGAATTTTAATATGAACAAACATGAGGTGAATCTTCCTAAGCTCCTCAATATGTTGAGGGAGATAGGGAGTACTATCAAGAAAGAGAAGTCAGTTCTCTAAATGGTGAGACCATAAAGAAAAGGATGGCAGAAAAGTTCTTTAAGAAGGGCAAAGGCAAGGGTAGACAAGATAAAACAAAAGTTGCTAAGAAAGACCTAACGACAAAGGCCAATGCTTCCACTACGATAAAGATGGGCACTAGAAAATGAACTACAAAGAGTACATTACAGAGAGGGCGATGTTAGGATCGGAGCGACACTAAGAGGGGGGGGCTGAATTAGTGCAGCGGATTAAAACTTCGATTTTAACAAAATCTTTCGTACGATAAGAACGGAACTTGAAAAGTTTAACTTGAAAGCGTATTCTTAAAGTTGCGCAGCAAGGGTAATAAGGAACTAAAGCAGTAAGAAGATTTGCAGTAATGTAAATGACAATAATAAAATGCAAACCAGAGATTACGCTGATTTTTAGAGTGGTTCGGTCAAATGACCTACTCCACTTGCGAGGCCCCTCTTCGATGAGGCTCCCACCTTCCACTAGCAAGTCTCTTGAAATGGAAGGGTAAACACCCCTCTTACAACCTTTTACAAGCAGCTCAACCTCTTACAAATTTTCAATAAGAAAGGAGGAGAACTCTCTAGCAAATTGAAAACAAGACTTGCTAAGACTTTCTAAGACTTTTCTCTCAATCAAAATGCTTCTCAAAAGTTGTAACCTCAGTTGAGATTTGAGGGGTATTTATAGGCCTCAAGAGGATTCAAATTTTGGGCTCTAAAATTTGAATTCTCTTAGGGTTCTCGGTGCTGGAGGTGCCACCGCCCAGCCAAGCGGTGCCACCGCCCAGCGCTCGGGTGCTGGACGGTGCAACCGCCCAGCGCTCGGGTGCTGGACGGTGCAACCGCCCAGCCAAGGAGGTGTCACCGCCCAGCTCTCGGGTGCTGGACGGTGCAACTGCCCAGCCAAGGAGGTGTCACCACCCAGCTCTCGGGTGCTGGGCGGTGCCACCGCCTAGCCAGGCGGTGCCACCGCCTGGCACTCCGATTTCACTGGTTTGGCTTAATTTAAGCCCAAACCATATCTGACTTTGGGCCCAGTTGGCCCCTAACCAGGATATAGGATTATCTCTTAATCCTAATCCTAATTACAAGTGAACTACATAACAAAAACACATCCTAAGCAAGCTTTCAACCGCGAACGTCGAGTCTTGTTTCGACGAGCTTTCCGACGAACTTCTTCCGACGGACTCCCATCAAGCTCCCGATCTTGTGATGACTTTAACGAGTAGCCGAGCCTTCTCGGTGATCTCCGTGAACCTCCGACGATCTTTTCGGCGAACTTCCGAAAATTTCGATAGGTTCCCGATTTCTTCTCGGTTGGTTCCGGCAGCATCTCCGACGATTCTTCGGACTCTTAAACGTCCATCGATCTTGACTCCGGTATTCTTGCTTTGTGTTTTCTGGTTATCGTAGTTAATCCTGCACACTTAACTCAATAATATGGATTAGATCAATTAACCCATCAATTGATTTCATCATCAAAATCCGAGATTCAACAATCTCCCCCTTTTTGATGATGACAATCAATTGATGACGGAGTTAAACATAACTCCCCCTATCTATATGCCATATTATGAGAAGTTGAAAACACTTGAATTTCATCCATTGAATTCAAGCATAAACCGATAAGTTCTAACCGTAGAGCTTATCGTTATTCTCATTAAGCAATAGTAAATGCGAAACTTCGATGAAAATCATAAGTCAAATGACATGGGACAATTTTTACTACGATAGGAGATAAAGATTTTCAACATGAATTTCATGATATCAATGTAAGGCATGCTTTCAATATGATCAATCAATCTTGTGATATTCTCAAGGATTTTGCAAGGCATATAAGACATTCATATCACACAAGCTTTTGCAATTCATATAAGTCATGCTATTAAAATGATACAAGTCATCACTTTTCTCCCCCTTTGTCATCAACAAAAAGGGAATGAGACTTGAATCACATAATTTATCATACAAAGATTTTATCATTGATCATACATCACTCATCTATATTATCATTGATCATACAAAGATTTTATCATTCAAAATTAAGTATGCTAAAATATTTACGCATAGTTCATCTTAAAGGACAATTCAGCACTCATTCATATTATCAAATCTCTTCTTTTTATAAATAACAAAAATTGTAGATGTACAAAGAAGAGATTGGGATAAGAAAAAAATTTTAAATAGTAACTCCAATAAGTCAAGATCATAATTCGAATACAAATCCATTCAAATTCAATTCGTCAACTTGAAACTCATAATCAAGCCATCAAAATCAATTTCGAGATTCAAAATATCATAAAATCATTAATCTTGATCAGATGGAAGCGGTGTTTGACTCAAGATAGGATAAGATAATTTAACAAGTCACCGAGGAACGGAGAGAGAATGAAAAACTTTATGGAAAATCCATTCAAACAAGTTTATTCTTAGGGACAATTTAACATACCTAATTCTCTTCTAATGAATTCAAATTGGTCTTCATTCAAAGCTTTTGTAAATATATCTGCTAATTGATGCTTTGTGTCATTGAATTCTAGAACAACATCATTGTTAAGGACATGATCGCATATGAAATGATGCCTAACGTCGATGTGCTTAGTTCTAGAGTGCTGAATTGGATTTTTAGTAAGACATATGGCACTAGTATTATCACATTTTATGGGAATGTTTTTAAAGTGAATTCCATAGTCTTCTAATGTATTTTTCATCCAAATGACTTGTGCACAACATGCACTTGCAGCAATGTATTCGGCTTCCGCCGTAGATAGTGCAACTGAATTTTGTTTCTTGGAAGTCCAAGAAACAAGTGCATGTCCTAAAAATTGGCATGTTCCGGATGTATTTTTTCTATCTATCCTACATCCACCAAAATCGGCATCTGCATAAGCTATTAGATCGAATTTTTCAGATTTTGGATACCACAATCCTAAATTTGGAGTTCCTTTAAGATACCTAAATATTCTTTTAACACTCTTTAGATGAGATAATTTAGGATTAGATTGAAACCTAGCGCAAAGTCCTACACTAAACATAATATCTGGTCTAGTTGCGGTGAGGTAGAGTAGACTACCTATCATTCCCCTATATGTTTTTTGATCGAAACTTTCACCATTTTCATCCATATCTAACTTAGTCGCAGTACTCATAGGGGTGTTTATTGCTTTTGAATTATCCATGTTAAATCGTTTTAACAATTCTAATGTATATTTAGATTGGTTAAGAAATATACCATCACTAAGTTGTTTGATTTGTAATCCCAAAAAGAAAGTTAATTCACCCATTAAACTCATTTCAAATTCAAGACTCATACATTTGGCAAATGATTCACATAGTGATTCATCCGAAGAGCCAAACACAATATCGTCAACATAAATTTGCACAATAAGAAAATTATTTTCAAAATGTTTAATAAACAATGTAGTATCAACCTTGCCTTTGGTAAAATTATTTAAAATAAGAAAGGAGCTAAGCCTTTCATACCAAGCTCTAGGAGCTTGTTTTAAGCCATAGAGAGCTTTAGTCAATTTGAATACATGATTAGGAAGAAGAGAATTTTCAAATCCGGGAGGTTGTTCGACAAATACTTCTTCGGAAATAAAACCATTCAAGAAAGCACTTTTAACATCCATTTGAAATAGTTTAAAATTATTACTACTAGCATAGGCAAGGAGCATCCTTATGGCTTCTAATCGAGCCACGGGAGCGAAGGTTTCTTCGTAATCGATACATTCTTCTTGGTTGAAACCTTTGGCCACTAATCTAGCCTTGTTTCTAACCACGATACCATTTTCGTCTTGCTTGTTTCTAAAGACCCACTTAGTACCTATGACTAAGTGGTCACTTGGTCTAGGAACAAGCTTCCATACCTCATTCCTCTCAAATTGGTTCAATTCTTCTTGCATTGCAATAATCCAAAAATCATCTTTTAAGGCTTCGTCAATGCATTTAGGTTCAATTTGAGAAAGGAAAGCGGCGTTAGCACAGAAATTTTTGAAAGAAGAACGAGTTTGAACCCCTTTTGATGTATCTCCTATAATTTGCTCTTTTGGATGAGCATCTACATACTTCCATTCTTTTGGTAAAGAAATTTCGGAAGAAGATGCATTCAAATGGCTATTTTGAGGAGAGGGTTCATTTAAATTCGAATTATCAAAATCAAGATCATCATCAAAATCATTTTTCTTTAAATCGGAAATTTCATTAAAAACTACATGAATAGACTCTTCAATTACTAAAGTTCTTTTATTAAAAACCCGAAAAGCTTTAGAAACGGAAGAGTAACCAAGAAAGATGCCTTCATCGGATTTAGCATCAAATTTTCCTAAAGCATCCCTTTCATTTAAAATAAAGCATTTACAACCAAAAACTTTAAAATAGGAGATGTTTGGTTTTTTGTTATTCCATAATTCATAGGGAGTTTTGGATAAGGATGGTCTTATTAGGACTCTATTCATGATGTAGCAAGCCGTATTTACGGCTTCGGCCCAAAAGTACTTAGGTAAACTATGTTCATTCAACATAGTTCTTGCCATTTCTTGTAGGTTTCTATTTTTCCTTTCAACTACTCCATTTTGTTGAGGATTTCTTGGAGTTGAGAAGTTGTGATTGTACCCATTACTTTCGCAAAAATTTTGAAAGTCACGGTTTTGGAATTCACCACCGTGATCACTCCGAATTGATGAAATCATGAAGTCTTTTTCGTTTTGAGTGAGTTTACAAAATTTAGAGAAACACTTGAAGCAATCACTTTTGTGAGCTAAGAAATAGGTCCAAGTGTATCTAGAGTAGTCATCCACAATCACAAAAGCATATTTGCTTCCACCTAGACTTGTTGTATCAATTGGTCCAAATAAGTCCAAATGGATCAATTGTAATGGTCTAGTGGTGCTAATTTGATTTTTTGGTTTGAAGCTTGTTTTTATTTGTTTGCCTAGTTGACATGCATCGCATACTTTATCCTTAATAAACTTTATATTTGGAATTCCTCGTACTAATTCTTGAGATGAGATCTTAGATATTGTTTTCATGCTTGCATGGCCTAATCTCCTATGCCAAAGCCAAGCATCATCATTTACGGCGGAGAAACACATTTCATTACTTAGTTCATCAAGATTGATGGTATAGACATTATTTTGTTTTAAAGCAATCATAGTCATGTTATGATTTGGTTTTTCAATAATGCACATATTTGATTCAAATCTAACGATGTAACCTTTCTCGCATAGTTGACTAATACTCAAGAGATTATGTTTCAATCCATCAACTAGTAAGACATCATCAATGGAAAAATTAAATTTGTTACCAATAGTTCCCTTGCCAATGATTTTGCCCTTGTTGTTGTCTCCGAAGGTAACGTACCCTTCTTCTTTGCTAGTGAGCATAGAGAAATGAGATGGATCTCTAGTCATATGTCTTGAGCATCCACTATCGAGATACCATCTCTTGCTCCTAGCTTGTGGGTTTGTCTACAAAAGAGGATGATTTTTAGGTACCCATTTGATTTTGGGTGCCTCAAAAATTGACCCACTAACTTTGTTATTTATTATTGAATTCTTTATAGTTCCTTTAGGAACCCATATTAATTTGTGAACTAATTTTCCTAAATGGGCATTTGTAGGCAATATGTCCGGATTTGCAACAAAAGTTGCATTTCATATAAGAGGAAACATGTAATGTAGGTCCTTTTATGAAAGTGGTAGGATTTTGATGTAATCCTTTTACAAATCCAATTCCATTTCTATTTGCGATGTGACCCTTGTGTGCAAGGATCATATCTAATCCTTTGCTACCAACCTTAAACTTGTTTAAGGTTTCCTTAAGAAGCAAATTTTCATTTTTTATTGCTTCTAAGTGCTCACACTTAGAGCATGGAGGAGTTTGAAGACTATCAAACTTATCTTGTAGCAAAGCATGCTCTTTCTTTAAGATACTTAACTTCTTGCTAACAGTTCTACATTCATCAAATAATTCATGAAAAGCGATAGATAGTTCTTCAAAAGATAAATCTTCATTAAGTAAATCACATACCTCTTCTCCTAACGCCATTAGCGCGTAATGAGCAACTTGCTCGGTGTTGGACTCCTCTTCTTCGGATGCGCTTGAATCATCCCACGTTGCCTTGAACGCCTTCTTCTTTGATGTTCTCTTTTTGGCTTGAGGACAATCGTTCTTATAGTGTCCCGGTTTTTTGCATTCATAGCAAATCACTTGGTCCTTCTTTTGTTCAAATTTATTTTTTGTATTATTTTTAAATTTGTTCTTTCTTAAATATTTTTTAAATTTTTGAGTCAAAAGTGCAATGTCATTGCCACTGTCCTCATCACTTGATGTTCCTTTCAAGTGGTCTTCTTGTGATTTGAGTGCCATATCCTTCCTGTTCTTTGGAAGGGGGTTCTCGAGCTCGTCATGAGCTTGACATGTCATTTCGTAGGTCATTAGAGACCCAATGAGTTCTTCAAGAGGGAATGCTTTAAGGTCTTTGGCCTCTTGAATGGCCGTAACTTTTGGATCCCAACTTTTAGGGAGAAATCTTAAGATTTTAGTTACTAGTTCAAAGTTAGTAAAATCTTTACCAAGAGCTTTGAGTCCATTGATGACATCCGTAAACCGGGTGTACATGTCTCCGATGGACTCACTTGGTTTCATTCGGAAAAGTTCGTAAGAGTGCACAAGGATGTTGATTTTGGACTCTTTCACTCGGCTAGTGCCTTCATGAGTGACCTCAAGAGTTCTCCAAATATCAAAAGCCGAATCACACATTGAAACACGATTAAATTCGTTTTTGTCTAGTGCACAAAACAAGGCATTCATAGCCTTTGCATTTAAAGCAAAAACCTTCTTCTCCGATTCATCCCATTCGCTCATCGGAAGAGAAGATTTTTGAAATCCATTCTCGACAATAGACCAAAGCTCAAAGTCCATAGAAATGAGGAAGATTCTCATGCGAGTCTTCCAATATGTGTAATCCGACCCATTAAACAAAGGTGGTCGTGCAATAGAATGGCCCTCTTGCATGCCGGAGTAAGCCATCTCTCTTGGGTATTAAACCAAATATGAGAGATAACCTTGCTCTGATACCACTTGTTAGGATCGGAGCGGCACTAAGAGGGGGGGGGGGTGAATTAGTGCAGCGGATTAAAACTTCGATTTTAACAAAATCTTTCGTACGATAAGAACGGAACTTGAAAAGTTTAACTTGAAAGCGTATTCTTAAAGTTGCGCAGCAAGGGTAATAAGGAACTAAAGCAGTAAGAAGATTTGCAGTAATGTAAATGACAATAATAAAATGCAAACCAGAGATTACGCCGATTTTTAGAGTGGTTCGGTCAAATGACCTACTCCACTTGCGAGGCCCCTCTTCGATGAGGCTCCCACCTTCCACTAGCAAGTCTCTTGTAATGGAAGGGTAAACACCCCTCTTACAACCTTTTACAAGCAGCTCAACCTCTTACAAATTTTCAATAAGAAAGAAGGAGGAGAACTCTCTAACAAATTGAAAACAAGACTTGCTAAGACTTTCTAAGAATTTTCTCTCAATCAAAATGCTTCTCAAAAGTTGTAACCTCAGCTGAGATTTGAGGGGTATTTATAGGCCTCAAGAGGATTCAAATTTTGGGCTCCAAAATTTGAATTCTCTTAGGGTTCCCGGTGCTGGAGGTGCCACCGCCCAGCCAGGCGGTGCCACCGCCCATCGCTCGGGTGCTGGACGGTGCAACCGCCCAGCCAAGGAGGTGTCACCGCCCAGCTCTCGGGTGCTGGACGGTGCAACCGCCCAGCCAAGGAGGTGTCACCGCCCAGCGATCGGGTGCTGGGCGGTGCCACCGCCCAGCCAGGCGGTGCCACCGCCTGGCACTCCGATTTCACTGGTTTGGCTTAATTTAAGCCCAAACCATATCTGACTTTGGGCCTAGTTGGCCCCTAACCAGGATATAGGATTATCTCTTAATCCTAATCCTAATTACAAGTGAACTACATAACAAAAACACATCCTAAGCAAGCTTTCAACCGCGAACGTCGAGTCTTGTTTCGGCGAGCTTTCCGACGAGCTTCTTCCGACGGACTCCCATCAAGCTCCCGATCTTGTGATGACTTTAACGAGTAGCCGAGCCTTCTCGGTGATCTCCGTGAACCTCCGACGATCTTTTCGGCGAACTTCCGAAAATTCCGATAGGTTCCCGATTTCTTCTCGGTTGGTTCCGGCAACATCTCCGACGATTCTTCGGACTCTTAAACGTCCATCGATCTTGACTCCGGTATTCTTGCTTTGTGTTTTCTGGTTATCGTAGTTAATCCTGCACACTTAACTCAATAATATGGATTAGATAAATTAACCCATCAATTGATTTCATCATCAAAATCCGAGATTCAACAGGCGAAACAAAAGCTTGGAGAAGCTTTAGGTACATTCATGATCAGTCTCCATTTGTCAGACTCTTACGATAACACAGGGGTATTAGATACCGGGAGTGCATATCACATCTGTAATTCATTACAGGTTCTGACAAGATCTAGGAGATTGGGCAGTAGAACAAAAGTTGCTACAGTAGCTATTGGCGAAGTTACCCTACATCTACTTGGTGGAGCTATTATTACATTGGATACATGCTATTTTGTTCCTTCTATTATCAAAAATATTATTTTCATTTCGTGTTTGATAATTAATATATTTAAATTAGTTTTGGAGAACAATGATTGTTCAATATTATTAGATGATAGGATCATCACGAGAGGAACATTGCATAGTGGTTTGTTTATGCTAGACACTGCTCCACATATCATGAATGTAAGTGTGTCCAAAAGGAAATGAGATGAGGTGAACAATGTATATCTATGGCATTGTAGGTTAGGTCACATTCGTGAGAGAAGGATTCAAAAGTTGCTAAAGGATGAATATATAAATCCATTCGATTATGAGTCATATGCAACTTACAAGTTTTGCCTTCATGGAAAACTAACCAACTCTCCATTTATTGGAACTAGAGAGAGAGTCATTGAGCCACTAGAACTCATACATAATGATGTATGTGTTCTCATACCAACTCATACCATAGGTGGTTACTCCTACTTCATTATTTTTACCGATGATCTCTCAATGTATAGATATGTGTACTTGATGAAGTATAAGTCCGAGGTCTTCGAGAAATTCAAAGAGTATAAGAATGAAGTAGAGAACCGGACTTGAAAGAGTATTAAGACTCTTCGATCAGATCAAGGAGGTGAGTACTTGAGTACAGAGTTCACCTAATTTCTCATGAACCATGGGATTCTATCATAATGGACACCTCCTTATAACACCTCAACTCAATGGTGTATCTGAAAGGAGGAATCATACACTGTTAGACACGGTGCAATCCATGATGAGCTTCATCGACCTACCAATCTCATTCTAGGGATACGCCATAGAAACCGTAACTTACTTTCTGAACAAAGTTCCAACTAAGTCGGTAGTATCTATACCATATGAGATATGGAAAGGGAAGAAGCCTGATCTTAAGGTTGTTAAGATTTGTGGCTGCCCTGCCTACATTAAAAGACATAACCTCTATAAGTTGAAATCTAGGATGGAGCGGTGCAAGTTTGTGGGATACCCCAAGGAAACTTGTGGATATTATTTCTATCACCCAGAGGATCAAAAAGTCTTTGTAGCCAAGAGAGCGGTATTCCTTGAGAAGGAACACATTCTTGGTGGAGATAATGGGAGCGTGAAAATGTTGAGCGAGATTGGAGAACCTAGCTCAAGCACCACTCCACAGCCCGAGTCCGCTCATGTACCTAAAACACAAGTTCCAACTTTATGTAGGTTCGGTAGAGTATCTCATCCTCCTAAGAGATATGTGAGACATATTAGAGGATAGAATATTAAAGATATTGATCCTTAGACCTACAAGGAGGCTATTACGAGTATAGAATCTGGGAAGTAGTAAGAAGCCATGAATTCTGAGATGGATTCCATGTAATCCAACAAGGTTTGGAACCTAGTTGATGCACCCGAGGGTATTGTACTTATTGGTTGCAAGTGGATCTTCAAGAAGAAGATCGAAGTAGATGGAAAGGTAGAGACCTATAAAGCTAGGATAGTGGCTAAGGGGTATCATCAAAGGTAAGGTGTTGACTATGACGAAACCTTCTCACCCGTCTGTTAGTTATTGCAGCATATTATGATTATGAGACCTGATAGATGGATGTGAAAACCATGTTCCTCAATTGCAACCTCGAGGAGGAGATGTATATTATACAACCTAAGGGATTCGTGTCCAAGGACAACCTAGATAAGGTATGTAGGTTACTTATGTCCATTTATGGACTGAAGCAAGCTTTCCAAAATTGGAACATAAGATTTGATAAGGCGATTAGATCTTATGATTTTGTTAATACGAAGATGAGCCTTGTGTGTACAGGAAGGTAAGTGGGACCGCTATCACCTTCTTAGTATTATATCTTAATGACATCATGATTATTGGGAATGATATAGGAATGCTATCTACAGCAAAGGCTTCATTATCTAGATACTTTTCCATGAAGGAATTAGGGGAAGCATCTTATATCCTGGGGATTCGGATCTATAGAGATAGATCCAAGAGAATGCTTAGCTTGTCCCAATCTAGGTACATAGACACTATTGTCAAAAGGTTTGGCATGAAAAATTTTAAGAGAGGTCTCATACCGATGAGATATGGGATATTGCTTTCTAGGAGTATGTCCCCAAAGACTCATAAAGAAAGGGCGAACATGGATAAGATACACTATGCCTCAATGATAGGATCTATCATATATGTTATACTATGTATCAGGCCTGATATAGCGCATGCTTTGAGTGTCACGAGCAAGTATCAAATGGATCTAGGCTTGGAGCACTAGAAAGCAGTAAAACATATCCTAAGTACTTGAGAAGGACTAAGGATCTTTTACTGATATATGGAGGTAGTAGCCTCAAGGTTGAGGGCTATACAGACTCGAGCTTTCAATCTGATATCGATGACAACAAGTCGAATTCGGGGTATGTGTATACCCTGAATAGAGGAGTAGTATGTTGAAAGAGTTCCAAGTAGGATACTACTATTGACTCGACCATAGAGGCTGGGTACATTACTATAGTAGAGGCAACAAAGAAGGAAGTTTAGATGAAGAAGTTCATCATAGATCTAGGAGTTGTGTTAGGCAATTAGGACCTGATTCCCTTATATTGCGATAGCAATAGGGCGATTGCTCAAATAAGGGAACCCGGGTCTCATAAAAAATGTTCTAAGGAGGTTCCACCTAATCAAAGTTATCGTGGCCCGAGGAGATGTAGCCGTAGAAAGAATTCCCTCCCAAGATAATACCACAGATCCATTAATAAAGTCATTATCTCAGATTGTCTTTGAGCGTCGTAGGAGTCTGATGGGGATCATACACATAGGTGATTGACTTTAAGTCAAGTGTAAGATTGATAGTCATAGGTGCCCTGCAAGCCAATTACGTGAGTGATGACACATTTGACATGACACACACTCTTTTTACTTATTATATTATTTGATATTTTATCACTTTATATTGCTTATTGCATTAATATATATTGTGATGTCCGCGGATCTATGCAATGAGAATTGGATCGTGATGAGTTCATAATAATGAGACCAATTCGCCTTTAAACACAGACCCTAAATAATCTTGGTCATAGGTTACTCGAGAAGGACATCGAAATAACCGGACAGACTAGTATACTATATATCCATCCATATGATGGAGGTAGTTGGTCTCATAACTGCTCATGTGAGGACACTAGGGATATAGTGTAGGTGCTCATTGGAGAATGAGTTCACTAATAGATCCACTCATAGAATACTAGATAGTTGATGATGCCTTATTGTTAGACAACGATTCTGTAGTCTCAGTAGTGTATGTGGTCCTTAGACTTAGACACCAAGGATGTCCTATATGAGTACTCCATTATTTGATACCGAACCTGTAGGCCTGAAAGTTCTAAATCTAGAACAACCGTGATAACAATCAAGATCTCCCGTGATAACAACCGCAACAACAGTCAAGATCTCCCGTGATAACAATAGTCAAGATCTCCCTAACTACATGATAAGATATCATAAATCTGTTGAGGAAAATTCTCTCTTCTAAACATGTATAAATATGGAGTATTGTGTACTCAATATAATCAATCAATACAATCTTCTTCTTTCTATTTCATTTCATTTCTATCATGGTATCAGAGCAGTGAGAAAAGCGAAGTTTTGCTTTTGCCTTCGGCCAGCGACCAACGCCGCCAACGCCGCTGAGAAAAGTGAAGCTTCGCCCTTGCCTTCGGCCAGTGACCAACGTCACTCCGCAGCCAATCCTAATCTTTCTCACCACGTCGGTCTTCGCTGATTTGCCAACAGTTAGCGAACTTAAGGGGAACGAAAGGAACGCCTGTGCCCTCACAGCAACAGCAACCGCAGTAGTTATAGCAGTAGTGATCTGCTTTTCTCCCAAGTTGCTGTCCTCTACTTCTTCTTCGTCTCGACAAGCAGCATCCGGAACCATTTCCAAGTTCCCAATTGCAGTTGTAACAACTGCAGATTTTTCATCTAATCACTGCAAATTTTTTTTTGTTTTTTTCTTTCATCTAATCACTAAAGATTTCTCTCTCATCACTGCAGCTTCTTTGCCCATCGCTTCTGCCTCCTCTGCAGTGCATCACTACAACCTCCTTTGCAGCCTCCTCGCTACAGTTCATCGCTGTAGCCTCCTCGCCCTCCTCGCTGCAATTCATCGCTGTAGCCTCCTCGCTACAGTTCATCGCTGCAGTTCATCGCTACAGCCTCCTCTGCAGCGCATCATTCTGCTTTTCTCCTCCTCCCTCCCTCCTATATCTTTACATCTTCTATAAAGATCACTTAAACCACCACAAAATATTTGAGATGTCTTCATTTTCCTCTTCCGATATTCCTGTCCATATTTCTGTAGGGACTCTGAGCACTTCTCAAGGTCTTATCACCATCAATGCTGCAGCACTCATTCCCTTCAAATTATCCAAAGGCGGCAACTACGCATCTTGGCGGGCACAACTTTCTAATCTTCTATTTGGCTATTATCTCCTAGGTTACGTCGATGGCTCTCTCCAGTGTCCACCTGAAATGGTCAACATCCCAGGTGAACCCAGTCCAATGCCAAATCCAGCCCACAAACTATGGTTACGCCAGGATCGTCTCATCCTTCAAGCTATTCAAGCCTCGGTCGCTGGATCCCTCGCCCCACTCATTTCTTCATGTGACACTGCTGCCGAAGCTTGGTGCAAGTTGCAAACCACCCTAGCCAATCGTTCCCGCACTCGCATGCTTAATCTTCTGTCCAATCTCATGACGATAAAAAAAAAGAGGGAAGTACTGTTGCTGATTATCTACATAACATAAGGATTATCATTGATAACTTGGCCTTGATAGGTCATTCCCTTAGTGATGAAGAAGTTACCGTCCATATCCTCAATGGCTTAGGAGACGAGTACAAGGAATTGGCAGCAGCAATACGTGCATGTGATTCACCAGTATCATTTGAAGAACTCTATGATAAGTTGACTGACTATGAGATATATCTCAAGCGTGAGGACAAGTTGCCGGGACCATCCATCACAGCTCAAGTCAGTCAAAAATCTAAGAAGAAGAGCAACCGATACAACAAATCAATCAACAAAGGTTTGGCCAGCAGGACTGCACAGGAGGAGAAACAAGCCACCCCTACTCAACATTTCAATTACAACCATCAAGGCGGCTACTTCAATTATACACAACCCTGGCGTCCTGATCACACAAATCAACAAAGAGTTGTCTGTCAACTATGTGACAAAGTTGGCCACTCTGCAAAAGTCTGTAGAACTCGAACCAGACTTCCTCCTCCGTCGTATTGGCCTCACGCAAATCTTACAACTACTCCGACTACCGGTCATCAAAATTGGATTGTGGACTCTGGCGCATCTCATCACATCACCTCTGATTTACAAAACTTGCCTATCCACAACGACTATGGCGGAAACGAAGACATCATCATCGGTAACGGTAACGGACTCCCCATTACTCATACTGGTTCTACAATGCTTAATTCACATAGCACTTCGTTTACGCTAGATGATGTTTTGTGTGCACCCCACATCAAACGAAACCTCATTTCTGTCTCTCAATTCTGCAAACAGAATCATACCTCAATTGAATTCTTTCCTCACTCCTTTCTTGTCAAGGATTTGAGCACGGGGGCACCCTTGGTCCGAGGCCAGAGTAAAGACAACATTTACGAGTTGCCGTCAGTTTCACAAATCACCCAACCCACTGCCTACTCGTCGGTCGCAGCCCCAACTGATGTGTGGCATCGTCGTCTTGGTCATCCCTCAACTTTTATTCAGCAAAAATTACTTTCCCGTTATTCTCTTCCTACGCTTACAACCAATAACATCATCACTCATTGTGATAGTTGTTTAAGTAATAAGAGTCATAGACTTCCCTTTGGAAAATCCTCCATATCTTGCTCTAAACCCCTTGAGGTTATTTACACTGATATTTGGGGCCCCGCTCCACTCACTTCCTTTGACAAATTTAGATTTTATGTTATTTTTGTAGACTATTTCACGAAGTACACATGGTTATACCCTCTTCACCATAAATCTGAAGTTTCCACGGTCTTTACCAACTTTCGACGATTGGTCGAGAACTATTTTCAGTCTAAAATTAAAACTGTTTACTCCGAAGGTGGCGGTGAATATCAAGCCCTCACATCCTACCTATCTGCTTGTGGTATACAACACCTCAAGTCACCTCCACACACTCCTCAACTTGTCGGTTCTGCTGAACGCAAACATCGACATATAGTTGAAACTGGTCTCACACTTCTACACCAAGCCTCTATGCCACAAACTTTTTGGACTGCAGCATTTCAAACTATCGTCTACCTCATTAATCGTATGCTCACTCCTGTCCTTAAGTACGAGTCACCATTTGAAAAATTATTTCACAATTCCCCAAACCTTCAAAAACTTAAAGTGTTTGGATGTTTATGTTATCCATGGCTCCGTCCCTATGCCTCACATAAGTTAACATCAAAATCTAAACCTTGTGTTTTCATTGGATACTCCCTTGACCATAATGCTTTTCGATGCTATGAACCCCAATCTCGAAAAGTCTTTATGTCTCGTCATGTTATTTTTATAGAGACTACCTTTCCGTTTCACAGCCCTGAGTCTCCTGCTATGCGACCTACTCCATCACATATACATCATTGGAGTATGCCATCAATCCCGTCAACCGAGTCTCCCATAATATCATCCAGTCCTTCTCCTCCTCAGGATCCACACTCTCTCCTCCCGATGCAACAGGTCCTCACTCCCTCTATTGTGCCTCTCCCTTCTTCACACGGTTCCCCTATGATTGGCGGTATTCCCTCGGACTCACATTCACTACCTTTATCCTCTTCTGGGACCAATGACACTGAAGTCACTCAGCCTACCCTAATCTGTGCCCCTCCACCGCCCATACCTACAACACCCTCGATAGCCCCTGGACATCCAATGACAACACGCTCCAAAAGTGGTGTCTTTAAACCACGACAAATCCTTGACCTACATACCATCACAACATCCTTGTCAGAGACTACTGAACCTACCACAATTACTCAAGCCCAAAAATCTCCATACTGGTGTAAAGCCATGTGTGAAGAATATGATACACTCCTCCATAATTCTGTATGGACTCTTGTACCCTCTCATCCCACACAAAACATCATCGGGTGTAAGTGGGTCTTTCGAATTAAGTAGAACCCAGATGGATCCGTAGCCAGATATAAAGCGCGTCTAGTGGCCAAAGGATTTCATCAACGACCTGGTGTTGACTTTACAGAGACATTCAGACCTGTTATTAAACCCACAACAATTCGACTTATTTTGAGTTTGGCCATCTCAAAAGGCTAGCATTTATGTCAACTCGACGTTAACAATGCCTTTCTACAGGGGACCCTAACTGACGAAGTCTTCATGCAGCAGCCTCCTGGCTTCATCCACCCTCAATATCCAAAGCATGTTTGTAAACTACAAAAAGCTATTTATGGACTTCGTCAGGCTCCAAGAGCTTGGTACACCGAACTTGGCTCGTTTTTGGTATCAATTGGCTTCATCAACTCTAAGTCTGATACTTCCTTATTTCTTCATCACCAAAGTGGCAATATATTATATCTTCTGGTATATGTGGATGATATTATTGTCACAGGCAATAATCCTATGGAAATCAAGGCATTCCTTAAGCATTTAGCAGATCGGTTCTCCCTTAAAGATCTAGGAACCTTGAGCTATTTTTTGGGAGTGGAAGCAACATATACATCTTCCGGGCTCTTCCTATCACAATGGAAGTATATTCAAGATCTATTATCTAAAACGAACATGCAAGATGCAAAGGCAGTTACAACACCTTTGTCTACTGGCAAGTCGCTCAAACTATGTGATGGAAGCCCTGCTATAGACCCAACTCAATATCGTCAAGTCCTTGGCTCCTTACAGTACTTATCTCTCACCCGTCCGGATATCTCATTTGCGGTCAATAAATTATCTCAATTTATGCATCGACCATCTACTATGCATTGGTCTGTAGTCAAACGAATATTACAATATCTTCATGGGACTATCAATCATGGCATCTTTTTTCGCAAACACTCTCCCCTTCATCTCCATGCCTTTGCTGATGCTGATTGGGCAGGGAATTTTGATGATAGAACATCCACATCGGGATATATTCTCTTCCTTGGACCTAATCCGATCAGTTGGAGTTCCAAGAAGTAAAAGACAGTTGCACGTTCTACAACTAAAGCTGAATACTGTGCCATTGCCACCGCAGCTGTAGAACTCAATTGGGTCATGAATCTCTACTCAACTCTACTCCTACAATATATTGTGACAATGTCGGAGCCACTTATCTATGCGCCAATCCGGTATTCCACTCCCGTATGAAACACATCGCCATCGACTTTCACTTTGTGCGAGAACAAGTTATCAAACATCAACTACATGTGTCTCACATACATACGGCTGATCATTTAGCGGACTCCCTCACAAAGACTCTCACCCGCAAATCGCTTTTATCACATCGGTCCAAGATCGGCGTCCTTGACAAAAGCACCATCTTGCGGGGGCATGATAACAATCAAGATCTCCCGTGATAACAACCGCAACAACAGTCAAGATCTCCCGTGATAACAACAGTCAAGATCTCCCTAACTATATGATAAGATATCATAAATCTGTTGAGGAAAATTCTCTCTTCTAAACATGTATAAATATGGAGTATTGTGTACTCAATATAATCATTCAATACAATCTTCTTCTTTCTATTTCATTTTATTTCTATCAAACCGGTCATCGGGAGTGGTAGCCAATCTTACGAGGGCTATTGAGTGTTGATAGAGGATCATCTACTTTTGATGTCTTGAGAGGAATATCTCATATGTTCTTGCTTAAACAAATCCTTAGCCAGAGTCATTCGTATTGAGAGAGAAAGAGTTCTTCGGGAGAATTCGATTAGAGTGAGACTCAAATAGAAAGAAACAGTATGAGCCTAATAACATCATACCCGGTATACGGTCTCTGGGGTATTAGATGGATGAGAGACTATAGATATATAGTAATTGAGGATAGATAAATCTAATGGATTGGATTCCCCTGTATCATCTAGGGACTGCGATGTAGTGGCATAGTACGTCCATAGTCGATGAGTCGAGTGAATTATTATAGAGATAATAATTCACTAAGTCAAAAGAAGTTATGACAAGTATGACTTACGACTAGCTCGATATTGAGCCTAGAGGGTCACATACATATGGTAGGTGTTGCAACGAGTAAAGGTTCGGATATGAGATATCCGTTGGAACCCCTATCTTATTGGATATCTAATAAGCTTATGAATTATTGGATCCTATGGATGGGATCAAATAAGAGTCAATAAGAGATTATTGGGTAGAGATCAATTAATCTAAGAGGCCTGGGTAGTTGGATGGAGATCTATACCTAATATAGCAGGATCTATTAGGGTTAAGTTGACAAGGGGCCTCTATAAATAGGAGGGATCCAAAGGGCCATGGGCTAGGTTCTTTTTAGCTGTCACCTCATATTCTCCTCTCTCCCTCTCCTCCTCATACTACAGCCCCTATTTGGGGCATGTGGACAGTAAGAAGGGGTAGCCCCTTCTTGATTATGTGGTGTGCGCAAGGAAGAGTTTTAGATAGCGATTTAAGGAGCGTCTTCGTAGCCCCTGTCATATGGATCACCGATAGAGAGGAGAGCATTTGAACTCCTTCATATAATCTCATAGATCTGTAGGAATTCAGGGATATACGATCTCCCTAGGTAATTCTCTTACGTGTAGTTTTTCGATTTTGCGAGTTTTTATGCACCAACTTTTGCACGACAATAAGAAATATTTTTCTTTGAGAATTTTAGGATTTTATTTTCTGTTCTTCCATTGCATATATAATGTCATCCTAGATTTCCTAACAAAGAGTAGTTATCTCCATGTCCTCTTTGTTAGGATCAAGAGCACTAAGAGGGGGGGGGGTGAATTAGTGCAGCAGAAATCTTTCACTATTAAAATCGAAAGCTGCATTCGTTTGATAAAAACGATTTCGATGTAAAAGCCGATTCTAAGATTACTTTAACTTAAGATTAATCGAGATGATGTTAAAGTAAATCTACGAAGGCAGTTTGCAGTTTATGATAAAAATCAGAATGTAAGCGCAAATTGAAATGAGACGTTCGTACGATAAAACCGGTTTACGTCTAAATGCCAATTTTGAGGATACTGAACTTTGAGATACGTTTTATAAATGCGCAGAAGGCAGTTTGCAGTTATGATTGAAATCAAAACGTAAACGTAAACTGAAATGTAATGATCATACGAAAAAGCTGATTTACGTCTAAACGCAGATTCGGAAAGTTCTGAACTTAAAAACTCGTTCGTAAAAGCGCAGAAGGCAGTATCTATTTAGGAGGTTTGCAGTAAAGATAAAATGCTCAAAGTAAATGCAAACCGAGATTTAGAGTGGTTCGGTCAATCTTGACCTACTCCACTTTTGGCTTCCTCCACCGATGAGGTCACCGACGTCAACTAGAGGCCTTCCTTCAATAGGCGAAGGTCAACCACCCTTTTACAGTTTCACTCCTTTTGACGGGCTTAGGAGACAACCCTTATAGAAATTTTCTCTCCTCTCTTTACAACTCAAAACTTGAAGAACAGAGGGAGGAGAACTTTTGGCCTTTTCAACAATTTTGAGCTTTAAGAATCACAGAAAAAGATTAAGATTTCGAGTGTTAGTTATTCTCTTTCAGTGCTGAATGGGTGGGGTATTTATAGGCCCCAACCCAGTTCAAATTTGGAGCTCAAAACTGTCAATTCCCGGAATTCCGGGATCAAGCAGTTGCACCTCCTGACTGGGGCGGTTGCACCGCCTAGTCGAGCTCGAAGACTGAGCCTCTGGGCGGTGCCACCTCTGTCAGGGGCGGTTCCACCTCTCTGCCAGAGCTCAAAGACCGAGCTCAAGCGGTTGCACCTCCTGACTGGGGCGGTTGCACCGCTTGCCAGAGCTCGAAGACTGAGCTCAAGCGGTGCTACCTCCTGTCAAGAGAGGTTGCACCACCTAGTCTCGCTCGGAGACTGAGCCCAAGCGGTGCTACCTCCTGGCTGGGGCGGTTGCACCGCCCAGTCTCCATGGGAGACTTAGCCCAGGCGGTGCTACCTCCTGGCTTGGGTGGTTGCACCTCCCACAGCAATCAGGGTCCGAATGGGTAGATCCATTCGGCCCAATTTGGGTTTTTCAGGGGCCCAATTGCCCCACGATTAAGCTAATGGGATCACCTCCCATTTCCAACTTAATTATTGTGCTAACTACGATAAATCTTAAGAAAATTTCTACAGCTTGCTCCGATGCGTCAATCGCTTCTTCCGGCGAGTTTCCGGCGAACTTCCGTCGATCATCCGATGAACCCTCGGTGATGCTCCTGCGGACTTCCGGCAAACTCCTGGACTTGCGACGATCCACTTGGAGAGTTCCGACGAGCTTCTTTTGGCAAGCTTATGGACTTCTCGGATTTGTTCCCGCAAAACCTCCGACGACTGTCCGAACTTCCGTCGAACTCTCGAACTCCCAACGTAATCATTGTCTTGACTCCGGCGCAACTCCTGCTGCATGTCTAACTTTCATCGTAGTTAATCCTGCACACTTATCTCAACACATAGATTAGACAACAAATGATAATTGACTTCGTCATCAAAATCCGAGATTCAACAATCTCCCCCTTTTTGATGATGACAATCAATTGATAATGGAGTTAACCTTAACTCCCCCTGTCTATATGCCATACTTGAGATTAGTCATTCTTGAATTCAAAACCTTAAGAATTCAAGAGACATATTGATAAGTTAAAATCATTTGAACTTATCAATATTCCCATCATGGTTCCCATCATGATGTATCTCTCTGAAGATGATGTCAAGGCTTGACATTCATTTTCAAATTTTACCTTACAAGTTTGAATGATGGTAATAGTAACAATTCATCATATTGTAAGATATCAGCATGTAAAACTGTGAAGTAAGATACCATGATATCATTACATGATGTACACATTTCAAGTACACATTTCAAATATTTTAGCAAGTATTGCAATTCATCACACGGTAAAATATCAACTCGTAAAATTACGATGCAAGTTTTTTGTTTGATATCTTGATATGGTACAAGGCATAATGCAAATCATAGCATTTATTCATATATCTCTTGGTGATGCAAGTATGGCATAATTATAGAATCAGTGTTTATAGCATCAATTCATATATTTCTCCCCCTTTGTCATCAACAAAAAGCATAGTAGTTGTGATATCAGGAGAACAATACAAGTAAATTTTGAGTATACGTGCGATGATTGTTTCATGCCTTTACTTGATTCATGTTATTTCCAATAGTAACTGATAGGAAATTAATTGTTCAAGCACATAAAGGAAAACATGATATGTTGATTGCTTTGATTCATGCTATTTTTTAGTTTGCTTTGAGTCAAGATATGTGAAACAACTTTTTGTAAATAGAAATACTATCATCCATATTTCAAGATGGAATCATTTTATCAAATCCATTTCAGAAAAATATTTTTCATAAGAGTGTACGAGAAAATCTGATTTTTAGCATTCCAATTGTTAAGCGAATCCGAAAATGAAATTAACTCTTTCATGCATTCGGATAAAACTATGCTACAGATTTTCAAATACAATCAAAAGATAAAACATTTTTGTATTCAACACATAATTTCCAACATGTTATTTAGGCATGTAATGGCAGTCAAGTGATATGATCATTCAATAAAGTCTGAAAGATAATTTTAACTAGTTTATGTATTCGGACACATCAACATTCCTAATTCTCTTCTTATGAAATCAAATTGTTCTTCACTTAGAGGTTTTGTAAAAATATCGGCTAGTTGATGTTTAGTGTTAATGATAATGACTTATCAACTGCATTGGTATATCACTTTTTCAAACTATATTTATCATGGAAATCAAAGCACAAGGTTTTCAAAGCTTTTAGTTTCAATATAAAATCCGAGATAACCATTTAGTTTATATTTACCACAAGGCACAAGGCATATATTTACCACGATAGATGTTTACAACTCTACATATGCTCAAAATATATCAGGTAACCATATCAAGGATCAAGGCAAAGCACATTATGGTGAGTAACATAAGGAGTTTACAATAACAACAGATGATTGTGTTCATACAAGCTCATTCATGAGGTGGAAAATTAAAGTGCCTAAACAAGGAGTCAAATTGACGATGAATTTGCTGCAGCTCAGATAGGATTTGATCTTGTCGTTGTTCAAGCCGTTCTTGTCTTTGTTCGAATCGGTCCATCCGAATCTCAATATCCTCGACAGATGATGTATGAGTTTGCTCAAATGGATGTGTTTCCTCAAAGGGACATATCGGAGGAGATTGAGTACCCCTAAAGACTGGTGTTTCCGGTTCTGGCTCAGGTTGAGGGGGGTCGGTTCTTCTAGGCATTCTAACCCAGTTACCATTTCTATAAAAACATCTTAATCAGTGAAGTAGATTTTTATTTATTATGCTGAACCTATCTACTTTTATTACTTCTTCTTCTGGCGGTATTAGAATATCGTAGGCTTTCATTATTCTAGTGATTAAACCACCATATAGGAGCATCATGTATTTCTTAGATAGTTCTAACATGTTTTGTTGGATAAGATAACTAAGACAGATGTCATGTCCTTTCATGATCAAATACATAGTCCCTAATTCTAATTGGCTTACTTCATCATGATGGTATTGTTTAGGGAGAATAATGCTAGTTAGGATATGATGAAGTACCTTAGTGTTTAGAGGCAGTAGATGTTCACAACTTTTAGGAACAAATGTTAAGTTGGGATTGGCAAAAATTGTTCCTAAGGCTTCAACATATGCTGTTGGATGTTCCAACAGTTTCATCATCCCATGATCCTCTAAAGTAAAGTCCTCTACTTTTCATGGGAATGCCTATCATATCGCAAATGAATCTATCCGTAATTGAGATGTGTTGTCCTAAAAGATAGGTGAACATTCTTTCTTCTTCATCTATTTGTATGTTGTTGTAAAACAATCTAACAAGTCTTGGATAGATGGGTTCGTTAATTTGCAAAATTTGAAGTAGATCTAAGTTTGCAAACCATTGGATTGTCTCTAAGTCTCTTAGTTCATTAAAATCTACGTATTTTCCCTTATTGACACTCCTAAGTTCGAAGGAGGAAAATTTTTCAGCATGGTATTTTGAATCGAAAAGGGTGAGATCAAAATCTTCTACTAATCTCCTCTTTCCTTTGTCCCTTGAGGATCTTCTAGATCCCATAACTACTGCTGTTTAGAAGAATAGTGATGAGCAAGAGTAAATGAATCAAACAACAAAAACAGGGCTTCTTAGAGAGTACCTTAGTGAGATCTTCAAGAGAGGGAAGGATTGTTGATGTTTTGCTTCGAAATGAGGGGTATTTGGGATGCTAAGAGGGGAGAAATGGGGATGGAGAAGGCTTGGAAGGGAGTGAGTTGGGGTCGATTTCACCGCCGGCCCTAGCTTGGGTTAAAAAGGGCAGAGTTGCGGGCGGTTGCACCTCTGGCTGGGGCGGTGCAACCGCTTGCAACCCGTGACAACCGGAGGTGCTACCTCCAGCTAGGGCGGTGCCACCGCCTGCAGGCGGTGAGCACTTGTTCTGATCAGTGTGATCTGATCTGAGAGTTTTTTTGTCTTGAGAAGAATTTTCATTCAAAGCAATCAACTTTACTTACGTAATTACGTAAGAGTTTTCATTTTAAGGCAAGGACTTTTGCATGATTAAGATAGATCATTTAACGTGCATACTCTCAATGTCGTATACATGTTTGTGATAGTTTATCCAAGTTGGTAAGCCTTGCAGGTTCATGACAGACTTAGTCACTTCATGATACAGAGTTGGATTCGAAGGTTATGAACGGATGATATTGATGGGTTCGAAAATCCAGAGGATATGTGAATTTGGGAATCATAGGTTTCTAAGTCAAATAAGGTTGTATCTAAATCGCATTTGTGATTTTAAATTTATAATCTCCATCTGTTATTTAGGCTAAAGAGCATTGCGAGTTCCTTTTTGGATCTTGGGTTATGAATATCGAGAATCAAGGAGCAGAATATTATTTCTTGCTTCAGCCTAAAATTTTTATGTTTTTAATGTTTTTACAGGAAGGGATGATTTTTAGGTACCCATTTGCTTTTAGGTGCCTCACAAATAGATCTACATTGTCTATCATGTTGCATAGAATTTATCATGGTTCCTTTAGGAACCCAAATCAATTTGTTTGGACTAATTTTCTTGAATGGACAATAATGCGTCTTGTGTCCAAATTTGTAACAAAAGTTGCATTTGCTTTAGTGTCGAACATGTAAGATGGGGCCTTTTATGAAGGTGGTTGGATTTTGGTGAGGACTTCTCACAAATCCAATTCTACTTTTTTTGGGAACGTGACCCTTATTTGCAAGGAGCATGTTTAATGACTTGCTACCAACCTCGAATTTCTTCAAGGTGTCCTTAAGTAGCAAGTTTTCCTTTTGGAGAGTTTCTAGATCATGGCATTTTATGCATGAGCTTAAACTATCATGATATTCAGCTTTTAACTTATTGAAATTACAAATAAGACTATCATGCTCCTTTTTTAGCAATTTGTATTTTCTACTAATTGTCTTACATTCATCAAATAATTCATGGAAAGCATTTAATAATTCATGATAAGGTAAATCTGCATCAATTAAATATGTTACCTCTTCTCCGATGGCCATTAGGGCGTAATGAGCAACTTGCTCGGTGTTGGACCCCTCTTCTTCGGATGCACTCGAATCATCCCATGTTGCTTTGAGCGCCTTCTTCTTTGGTGTTCTCTTTTTGATTTGGGGACAATCACTCTTGTAGTGTCCCGGCTTTTTGCACTCATAGCAAATGATTTGGTCCTTTTTGGGTTCAAGTTTGTTTTTTGTGTCATTTTTAAACTTGTTTCTTTTAATAAATTTTTTAAATTTTCTTGTTAGAAGTGCTAAGTCATCGTCACAGTCCTCATCACTTGAGTTTTCTCTCAAGTGGTCTTCTGAAGTTCTAAGTGTCATACCCTTCCTGTTCTTTGGAAGGATGTCTTCTTGCTCTTCATGAGCTTTGCAAGTCATCTCGTAGGTCATTAATGACCCAATTAGTTCTTCAAGAGGGAAGTTGTTTAGATCTTTCGCCTCTTGAATAGCAGTGACTTTAGGATCCCAACTTTTAGGAAGGGATCTTAGAATCTTATTTACGAGCGCAAAATCCGAAAAACTTTTTCCGAGTCCTTTTAGACCGTTGACGACATCCGTGAAACGGGTAAACATGTCGCTAATAGTCTCACTCGGTTTCATCCGGAAAAGTTCAAACGAGTGTAGCAAAAGATTGATTTTTGACTCTTTCACTCTACTTGTGCCTTCATGAGTCACTTCGAGTGTGTGCCAAATATCAAATGCGGTTTCATAAATCGAAACACGATTAAACTCGTTTTTATCAAGTGCACAAAATAAGGCATTCATAGCCTTTGCATTAAGAGCGAAAGCTTTCTTCTCCAAATCATTCCAATCGATCATTGGAAGAGAAGACTTCGAAAAACCATTTTCGACAAGATTCCAAAATTCAAAATCCATAAAAATAAGAAAGATCCTCATTCGGGTCTTCCAATAGGTGTAGTCCGTCCCATTGAACATGGGTGGACGTGTAATAAAATGGCCCTCTTGGTTTCCGGCATAAGCCATCTCTCTTGGGTTTTAATCCGTTTGAGAGTTAACCCCGCTTTGATACCAATTGTTAGGATCAAGAGCACTAAGAGGGGGGGGGGTGAATTAGTGCAGCAGAAATCTTTCACTATTAAAATCGAAAGCTGCGTTCGTTTGATAAAAACGATTTCGATGTAAAAGCCGATTCTGAGATTACTTTAACTTAAGATTAAGCGAGATGACGTTAAAGTAAATCTACGAAGGCAGTTTGCAGTTTATGATAAAAATCAGAATGCAAGCGCAAACTGAAATGCGACGTTCGTACGATAAAACCGGTTTACATCTAAATGCCAATTTTGAGGATACTAAACTTTGAGATACGTTTTATAAATGCGCAGAAGGCAGTTTGCAGTTATGATTGAAATCAAAACGTAAACGTAAACTGAAATGTAATGATCGTACGAAAAAGCCGATTTACGTATAAACGCAGATTCGAAAAGTTCTGAACTTAGAAACTCATTCGTAAAAGCGCAGAAGGCAGTAGCTATTTAGGAGGTTTGTAGTAAAGATAAAACGCTCAAAGTAAATGCAAACCGAGATTTAGAGTGGTTCGGTCAATCTTGACCTACTCCACTTTTGGCTTCCTCCACCGACGTCAACTAGAGGCCTTCCTTCAATAGGCGAAGGCCAACAACCCTTTTACAGTTTCACTCCTTTTGACGGGCTTATGAGACAACCCTTACAGAAATTTTCTCTCCTCTCTTTACAACTCAAAACTTGAAGAACAGAGGGAGGAGAACTTTTGGCCTTTTCAACAATTTTGAGCTCTAAGAATCACAGAAAAAGATCAAGATTTCGAGTGTTAGTTATTCTCTTTCAATGCTGAATGGGTGGGGTATTTATAGGCCCCAACCCAGTTCAAATTTGGAGCTCAAAACTGTCAATTCCCGGAATTCCGGGATCAGGCGGTTGCACCTCCTGACTGGTGCGGTTGCATCGCCTGGCAGAGCTCGAAGACTGAGCCTCTGGGCGGTGCCACCTCTATCAAGGGCGGTTGCACCTCTCTGCCAGAGCTCGGAGACCGAGCTCAAGCGGTTGCACCTCCTGACTGGGGCGGTTGCACCGCTTGCCAGAGCTCGAAGATTGAGCTCAAGCGGTGCTACCTCCTGTCAGGAGAGGTTGCACTGCCCAGTCTCGCTCGGAGACTGAGCCTAGGCGGTGCTACCTCCTGGCTGGGGCGGTTGCACCGCCCAGTCTCCCTGGGAGACTTAGCCCAGGCGGTGCTACCTCCTAGCTTGGGCGGTTGCACCTCCCACAGCAATCAGGGTCCCAATGGGTAGATCCATTCGGCCCAATTTGGGTTTTTCAAGGGCCCAATTGCCCCAAGATTAAGCTAATGGGATCACCTCCCATTTCCAACTTAATCATTGTGCTAACTACGATAAATCCTAAGACAATTTCTGCAGCTTGCTCCGGTGCGTCAATCGCTTCTTCCGGCGAGTTTCCGGCGAACTTCCGTCGATCATCCGATGAACCCTCGGTGATGCTCCTGCGGACTTCCGGCAAACTCCTGGACTTGCGACGATCCACTTGGCGAGTTCCGACGAACTTCTTTTGGCAAGCTTATGGACTTCTCGGATTTGTTCCCGCAGAACCTCCAACGACTGTCCGAACTTCCATCGAACTCTCGAACTCCCAACGTGATCATTGTCTTGACTCCGGCGCAACTCCTGCTGCATGTCTAACTTTCATCATAGTTAATCCTGCACACTTATCTCAACATATAGATTAGACAACAAATGACAATTGACTTCATCATCAAAATTCGAGATTCAACACTCTTACCCCGTGCCAAAACCTTTTGAACCCAACTTCGCCTCCATAAGTTGAGTCATCTTGGTTCCTCTATCAAATACTTCTCCGAGATAAGGTGTATATGCCTAGAAACTCCCTTCATCTTTAGCACCATGCAGGGTGAGTCCACTCCATCAGAATAAGTGACCCATGGAATGACATGATCCCGCTTTTGCCTCTACAAGAGTTCATGTCCTTGACCTTTGTCCAAGGAAAGCTTTGTGCCTCCGCTCTATGTTCCATCTTCTATTCTAACTCTCATCATGGCTTGGGTCCTTCACCATATTATACCTAAGTTTTTCCGCTCCTCGATTTGCATTGAGTTGATAGTGGCTCTCGCGCCTACCATTCCATGGGTCAACCCTCCATTGAGTACCTCGTGCCTTTATTTTGTGTTATCTCGGGTTGCTCCCCCACTTGATCTCGCAATGCATCCATCAATATATTACCTCATGCGAGATCATGTGATAACCCCTCGTCACTCGCTTAGTATGTTGAGCTTTATGGGATTATTGTCTTGAGGTACTCCTCCTCAATATATTCGATCTGTTGCACATAATTCTCCCTCTAGAGATCCGGGACTTATCCCACCAAGGTATCTATCCCGTTGGAGCAACTTCTCTCTTTACATCATTCCCTTTAGAAGTTTCGAAGACCACCATTCCCTTGGACTACTCCACCTTGCTGAACAAACTATGCATTGTTCTGCTCTCACAAATGCACTTGTTAGATTTGGACTCCTCGCCAATACAGCCCTTGCTGCACCCCTCAAAGCCTAGCAAAATGTTGAACTCACTTGACACTTCAGCCTCATACGGACGTATCCTTCTCATGCCGAAGATAAGTTTCAATGCTCTATGGCGCCAAGTTTCGATCACCTTGGGATAGTCATAAACATTCTATCATTCACATACAAGCCCTTGCATCAGTACCAAATTCTTTTAGTTAGCAATTCCCCTCACTTCTATGAGCTTTACATAACTCTTTCGATTGCTGAACAACCCATTCCACCTTGTATGGTCTCATCCTTTACCAAACGTCTAGCTTGCCTTGAGCACCATCAAGTATAGTGGCCAACGTCGAACCATAACTCGAACTCAGCCATACCAATCTTTGTGGGCTATGTATTCTTCTCAACTTGCTTATCTTTACGGTGCCTCTTGCGAAAAGGGTTGGTCATTCCTCTAAATGCTAATCTTATATGCTCACTTCTCTGAGCTACTCATTTTTCCTACATCTTCGTGCTCATTTCCCCCAAACGGTCGCACATGATGATTGCACTACGTAGCCTTGCTAGGTCTTCAACGTTTGCATTCCAAGTGTTTCTATGGGTGCTTGTCCCGCTCTGATTCTATGTGTCATGCACTTAGCTGGTTTTGCCTAAGTCATGTGGCACCCTTGCGTGTCCATCTGCAAAGGTCAGCCTCATCAAAATCTCCTATGGCCCCTTAGGATCTACAAAAGAGAAAACATATTAGAAAAAGCGTCTTACTCGGGATCCACAAACAATCATTCTAGTAAATACTTCATAGTCAATGCAAATTACAAATAGACTTCAAAAGTTTTGAATAATCGTATAACAAAGGATCTATAATGGTCACCGAAATCTCCACAAGTGCTCACATGACATAATCTTTGTTTGCAAGCATAAGATAACCACCAAAACCAAAGAAAATGAAACTGCTAAGTCTACCGTCAACCTTTTATATATTATGCTATGAACAAAATCGAAAGACATGAATATAAATGAATATTATATTAAATACCTCATTTATAGTTTTATCCGTGGTCGAGATGATTTCAAAATAAACTTTTTCTAATTTCCAATTTGCAACACAAAAATCTTTGTCCGTCTCCTTGGCCACTGCATCTATGGAAATGAACGAATGCTGATGTTGGAGTATATAGAGAATAGGAGCTTAGACACCTTCGTATATGGTTTGGTCTACCACTATTATTTTACTTTATTACCTATCATTCTTATATATGGTTTGTTGGATGCTGTCGCAACATGTGCAACACTAATTGCTCCTGCTTTATTGACCATCATCACATTTGTTACCGGTAAAAGAATTTCATTAATGATTAACTTCATGCATTTTCTAATTTCTCAATTGCTTGCTCTAAGAATACTCATTAAGCTTACATTAGCATTAAAGATCTGTATGCAGTGTTCATGTACTGTAAATTGCAGAATGCATTAACACTGTATATTCAGTGCAATAGGGGCAAATTCTAATAGAAACTATATTAACCATTAACTATAGTTTAACTTCTTAATAATAAATATACCTTTGGATTTTATAGTGTTTGTTAATATTATCATCATCAATAAAGCAATTCTAAGGTCTATTTCAAGAAGTCTGCTTATTTTTGTTGATCACAGTTGTTGTTTCTCTTTATGCTAGCTTACAATTATTCTCTCTTTAGTCTGCTTCAACAGGTGTAGATTGTGTTGGATTCATATGTTACTCTTCTCATGTTTGCAAAATTGAAATTTTGGAGCAGATAAAAGGAAGAGTATATTACTGAACTGGCCTAAGTGACTCAATATTATTATGGGGATTGCTCGAGGGCTGCAATACCTGCATCAAGACTGCCACATGAAGGTCGGGATCTCAAGCCAAGCAACATACTCCTTGTTGAGTCACTAAATCCAAAGATATTCGATTTTGGGATAACAAGAATTTTTGAAGGATTTCAAGAAAAGGCTACTAGGAGACCAATGGGAAGGGGAAGTATGTAAGTTTTCGATGATCAATATGCTATTACAATGAACATATGCAAGGCGAATTGCCATCATAGATCATATACTACCTTTTAAATCTCATGCAGTGGATACATGGCGCCTGAGTATGCAAACTATGGAATCTTTTCTTTCAAATCCGATGTTTTCAGCTTTGGTGTTTTAGTATTAGAAATCTTGAGCGGTAAGAAAAATATAGAGACTGATAAGGGTAATAATGGCGACATGACGTGTCACGACGTCGGCCTCACCTGGGCACCATTCTGCCCGAGGAAGAGGGCAATAATGTTGACCCGACACGTGCTGACGTCATCCGCTCTCAGACAACGACTTCATCATTGTCTGACCCCGCGCGCTTGAACAAGGCAGAGGAGGACGACGGCCGACCCTCGCCCATACCCTGCGGCAACTCGGTTCTCCACGCAACGCCAATAGCAATGTCAGACGCCATCAGAGGTACGATCCTGCCTCCCGCAGGCAAGCACATCAGGTAACACTAAACTGCCCTATAAATACCCCCGAGTTCTAAACGAAAAGGGGACACTTCTGGAAGAGCAAAGAAAACTCCTTCCACATCATCTAACTTGATCGTCAGAGGGGTCGGGCTGAGCTTCCGACCCGACCTGTGTGCAGGTACAAGGGCGAGGTTGCGTCTTCCCAGCGTCGCGAAAAAGCTTCGCTCCACACGCAACATCCTGCCCGGACCATTGCAACTGGCCACCCCGGCTGCCTCGAGGAACGCCGCGCGAGACCCCCCCGCATTCGGACCCGAACCAAGCCGCGACGGCCCCGAGGCCACGGCATACAGTTGTTTCCTGCAACATTTTGGCGCTAGAAGGAGGGCCGAATGTCGAGCGATCAGCAGATCCACTCTAGCAAACCCGCAGCCATGGGGTCGCGTCCGGTCAACACCCCAAAAGAACATCCCCTGCGTGATGAACCTCGCGACGAACGCCCTGCCACGACATCGGAGCGCTACTGGCGGCTGTTCAACGACCCGGGTTTGTCGCCACCCGACGTCCCCGTCGGCACGCCGCCTGTTTCGCCCGAAGCCTTCTACGATCTCGCTCACCAAGTCCGAGCACTGGAGGGCGTGATCCAGACCATCATCCCGCTCGTCTCCCAGCCGACGGCCCCACGTGCAACCCAGCCTTTGCAACAGCGTGAGCCCCCCGCCCGGACACACGCGTCGCTCCCCGAGCGCCCTACTTCGCCTCAAAACCAAACAGCCCAGCTCGGGGACCGAGAGGCGGAAGGCACGTCGAGTCATCCAGAGCCTGAGGTGCCATCCGCGGACTCGACGAACGCCTTGCGAGCCCAGTTGCGCCTCTTCAATCAATGCCTCGACGAAGTACAATAGGAGGTTCGCAGGTCAAAGGGGGAGCTCAAAGCGGACGGATACCAAGGGTCACCGTTCGCACCCGAAATACAAGATCAAGTGATTCCACCACACTTCCAGCTCCCATCCCTGGACGCCTATGACGGCGCCACTGACCCCGCGGATCACGTAGCCGCATTTTGCACCCAAATGGCGCTATATGGGACTTCTGACGTCTAGGGCGTCTAAGGTCAGCGCGAAACCCCTAGGGACCGGGTCATATGACCGCTGTCCTAGTTCAGGGGCAGTGAGGATGTAGTCCTCCGGGATACTATAACGCTCCCAGAGCCCCCCCAACAATGACCCACTCACGATGGAGTCATTGTCGTGCGGCCACATCAAGGCCTCCAAGGCCCGCGCCACTTCCCCGTCAGAGGATTCCGCGGGAGACGTCGAAGGACGTTCCCCCTCAGCTACGCTAGAAGGGGAAGAAGAAGAAGAGGGAGAAGAGGACGATATCTCAACTGACCTTAACAAGGAAGAGCTACGAGGAAAGGGAGGACTGTAACATTCCCCATTTTTAAAAATTTAGTAAAAGGTTTGTTTGTAAAAAATAAGGATTATTTAATAATTATTTTATATTAAAAGTTTATGGCTAGGGACCTAAGAGTAAATATTAGAAGTTTGATATAATTTATGAAAGATTCAGATTTAAGTTAAAAAAAAAAAAATATAGTGGACATGTGTCACTAGCTAACCTAAGGTTAGTGCCACTTATCTTTGCTCTAAAGATGACACCTAGCCCCTTTCATACATGCATGACACCTAGCAACTTTTGCATTAGCCAAAACCCAAATAATTAGATGAAAGGTTAAAGAAAACAAACCTAAAGAGTTGCAGCCAACGTGAGCTTGAGAAAAGAAGAAGAAGAAGAAGAAGAAGAAGAACTTGAGGTTTTTCATCAATTTTCCCACATATGGTATTCAAATAATTTTAAGGCAAGTGTTCTAACCCCATCCCATAGTAACCTTAATCTCTATTTCCATTTTTATTCTTCAAAATTTGAAATATTTCAATTGAGAACCAGACCTTCTTTCGTTTTGATATAAAGCTATGAATCTGTAATTTTTCGGTAATCTGACCTCTATGCAATGTTTTGGTCATAACATTTTGTAATAAACTCTGATTTAGACAAGACCTATTCCATTTGAAAGTAGACAAAAAAATCTTTATTTTGATACTAATATCGAATGATTTGGATTTTAAATGCCTACTAAGACTTCTGTTTAAATTAACCCTACAGATTCTGCAAAACAGGGACTGAAATTTCTGACCTCTTGTTGCTTAACTACTTATAACTTTCTGCTGTGAACTCAGATTTATACAAAGTATGATTTATTCGAAGCTAGACTCAAAATACTTTCAGTGTATTCCTAATATTAAATTTTTGGAGTACAATTGCTAACTGAAACATCTGCTTTCATCGACCCTATGGATTCAGTAAAACAGAGCTAATATTTTCAGACCTTTCGCTACGAAATTATCTGTAACTCCCTGTTGTAAATTTCAATTCTTGTTAAACTTGATTTGCCTAAAACTAGATCGATAAAGATTTCTAATGACACCTATTTTGTATAAATTGGAGAATAATTGGTTATCCAAATAGTTCAAACAATGTTCCTATCAAATTCTGCCAGAATCGAGCTTTGGTCGATTTCGGCTTTCCTTGTTTATTCTCTTTGGAAATCGATTTCGGCAAAAAACTCTTACTTCAGTTAAGCTTTACATTATTACCTTAAATTCCTATATACTTTTTGTTGGGAAATCATGGGGGCGACATCATATGCGCAGCGGAAGAACAAGAAAAACAAAATCCCCGATTCCCAAAAAGATGTTCGTCGTCGTGGGAAGATTGGTGCGCAAAAATCCGCAAAACACAAAACTGCGTATAGAGATTGTGTTACCTAGGGAGATCGTATATCCCTATTTCCTTGCAGATCCTTAGGAGAGGGTGAAGGAGGTCAAGCGTCCTCCTCTCTAGCGGTGATCCACACAGTAGGGTTGCGACGACGCTCCTCAAAACTCCAGGCCTACTCTGAGGTGGAGAGGGAGAGGAGAATAGGAAAGGCAAGCAAAGACTCTAGCATATGAGGCTGTGAATCCCTCCTATTTATAGAGATCCCGTGTCAAACCCTAATGGGTCCTTCCCTAGTGGGTATTGGATCTGCATCCAATAAGACAAGGGCTCCGTCGGATATCTCATATCCGAACCTCTACTCATCGCAATGTCTACCATATGTGTGTGACCCTCTAGGCCCAATATCGAGCTGGCCGTGAGTCATACCTGTCAAAACTCCTTCTAACTCAGTGAATTATTATCTCTGTAATAATTCACTAGACTCATTGACTACGGACGTACTAGGCCACTACGCCGTAGTCCCCAAACGATATAGGGGAATCCAATCCATTGTACCTGTCTGTCCTCAGTTACCATGTACCTATAGTCCCTCATCCATCTAATATCCCAGAGACCGTATATCGAGCATGGTGTTGTCAGACCCATACGGTTTCTACTCGAGTCTCGCTCTAATCGGATTCTCCCGGAGAACTCTTTCTCTCTCAACCCGAATGACCCTGGCCAGGGATTTGTCTGAGCAAGAACACATAGGATATTCCTCTCATGATGCCGAGAGTGGATGATCCTCTATTGACACTCAATAGCCCTCGTAAGGTCGACTACCACTCCCAATGACCAGCTGTACTAGATCTGGGGACAGCCAAACCTATAAGTCTGGTATCAAAGAGTGGAGCACTCATACAGGACATCCTTAGTGTCTCAAGTCTAAGGACCAGATACACCACTAGGACTACGGAATCGCTGTCTGACAATAAGGCATCATCAACCATCCAGCATTCCGTAAGCGGATCAATCAGTGAACTCATTCTCCAATGAGCACCTGTACTATATCCCTAGTGTCCCTACACGAGCAGCTATGAGACCAGCTGCATCCATCATATGGACGGGTATACAGCACACCAATCTATCCGGTTATCACGATGTCCCTCTCGAGTAACCTATGACCGGGATTATTTAGGATATGTGTTTAAAGGTGAATCGATCTCATTATCGTGATCTCATCACGATCCGATTCCCATTGCACAAATCCAAGGACATCACAATATATATATGCACATATGCAATTGTTATAAAGTGATATACGCCAAAATATAATAAGCAAAAAGATTCTGTATCAAGTCACACGTGCCATCACTCACGTGATTGACTTGTTGGGCACCTATGACTAGCACTTTTGTCCTCTATTTATTTGTACATCTGCAGCTATCATCTAAAGATCATGTTTACATCGTAATGATTTCGGCACATGCATCCCATTGTTCCGCATTTGCTTTCGATATGTGCCTCCTCCAGTTTTATTTCTTTGGACATTGAATTTATCTAACTTTCTTATTTTAATTGAGCTATATATGATTTCTTGAAAATCATTGTATGCTCTTGCTTTTGTTTTCTTTCAAATCTGAATACATTTATGAAAGATTATGTTTGTATCGTACTGACTCGAAAGGCATATGTACATTTCGTTATTCCGCATGTGCTTCCGATATGTCCCAATTCATTATTTACAATACCCTTTTGTACTCTGGTGTTTGTGGGATTATTTGGACCTTTGCCAGAAATGGTAAAGGGTATGTGCTTAGAGCCCGCGATGCTCTAGATTATGTTTGGTGGTCATTCAGAAATGGATGGACCATATTATGTTTGGATCCCACTTCACCTTCTATCTGTTTGATATGAAATTCAGAGCCGACCTAGCACTTGGGTAGGGTGAGAGGGCTCGAGTAGGAAAGGGCTACCCGTGGATGGAGTCGAGAACTCATCACGGCGTGGAGCCACCACTGAGTTAAACCTCACATTGCACTATGCTAGAGTACGATGTCTGGGCTTCTATTTCGTATTTGTTCTTTGATATGTTCTGAAATGCTTCTTATGCTTCCAAAATATTTCCATATGCCATTGATACGTTCTAAAGCATTTCATTCACCATTGATATGTTCCGAACTATTTCATATGCCATTGATATCCAAAATGCTCCTTATGTCTTTGTTATGCCTTGAAATTACCATATGTCATCGATATGCTTCTTATGCCAATGATATGTTCCAATTATCTTTCCTCGATTGTATGAACAAAACGTGCTTCGAACGAAATAACATCGTAATTCTGTATTCTTGATATCCGAAATGCTCCTTATGTCTTTGTTATGCCTTGAAATTACCATATGTCATCGATATGCTCCAACTATCTTTCCTCGATTATATGAACAAAACGTGCTTCGAATGAAATGATATCGTAATTCTGCATTCATGATATCCAAAATGCTCCTTACGTCTTTGTTATGCCTTGAAATTACCATATGTCATCGATATGCTCCTGATGCCAATGATATGCTCCAATTATCTTTCCTCGATTGTATGAACAAAACGTGATTCAAACGAAATGACATCGTAATTCTGCATTCATGATATCCAAAATGCTCCTTACGTCTTTGTTATGCCTTGAAATTACCATATGTCATCGATATGCTCCTTATGCCAATGATATGCTCCAATTACCTTTTCTCGATTGTATGAACAAAATGTGCTTCGAACGATATGACATTGTAATTCTGCATTCAAACAAAACATGCTACTGTTTCATCTTGTATCTCTGCTTTGTATTTTGATACCTTATTTGTTTGAAACATGTCTCTTTGCTATGGATATGTTAGTCACTTGCTGAGCTTTATATGCTCACCCCGTTGCTATATAAAATTTTCAGGATAGCTTATCGCTCATTAAAATGTGTAAATTGGGTTGAGGCAGTGGAAGACTAGAAGATTTTGGGGCAAATATTTTGTACTTGATAGGTTGATGTTGTATAAGTTCTT
>NW_027021352.1:74724-108629 GCF_036884655.1 Musa acuminata AAA Group | reverse complement strand
AGATATGTAGGACATTTGAAAAAAAAAAGTTTAATCAAATAAGGTAGTGCATCTTTGACCTTTTTTGAATGTTTCATAAATTTAACTATAGCACTGTTGTTTAGTACTGCTAAAATTCAAGTGTTAAATATGCTAGCCTATCCTATGAATTCATCACCATGTCAACGTTATCCCTGCCACCAATATTCATGTTCCCTAAAGTACTTCCATTTTTTTAAAAACTAATACAGATTGTCATGACCACATGATACAATTTAACACCAAGATTAAAAGATGATGAGTAGAAATGGGATTGGCTAGGGGTGATATGATCAAGATTTACATGATTGGATCAATAGGATTGGGACAACAGAATAATTTGAGAAAAAATATATAAATCATAAGATGTAACAAAGAGAAGATGCTGGATAACTAATTCCCTTAAAAAGTAACAGTGACATATTTATTTTGATTTTGAGTGTTAATTATATTATAGAAAGCTATTATTATAATTATTAACTATTACTCGTGTTACATAAAGAGATCCAAAACTTATTTGCTTCTAGTTTTGAACATAGCAAATAAGGTCCATTATGAACATGATACTTCGCCAACACCATATGAACAAAATATTGGCTAATGTTAAGAAGAGTAAATAAAATTATTTTAGAGTGCTTTTGAATCCCATGATATTTACCTTCTCAACAGGTTATAGAAACTCTACCTTTCCTATTTGTCTCACGTGGTGATGAAGAATGTCTGTGGTACACATGACAATTGTGATGGCACTGTGATGTCTGTAACAAATGGAAAATGCAGTTTGATTGTGAATTATTTAAGTAGGATCAGGTCATGGATCTGACATGAATCATAAAAGTTGTTTAGATTTCTTTAATATATAAACTACATCTTTCATTACATATGAATATGAGAAATGATATCCATATGAAAACTATGCGGCAATTTTACATTTTTGGCAATCTTTTTGAGTTCTGTAGCTCAATTAGATAGAGCAATGGTGCAATTTCTTTAGTTTCAAACATATGTTCTTACTATTTTCATTAAAAATTTCTTTGGTTTTGTTATGGCAGATCCGTCTGCAAATTCTTGTATTATACTTAATTAGCTTTTTGCCCTTTGGTTTTTCCTATTACTTTCTGCAATTATTTTTAGTGTCAGTAACATTGCATGGTATTCATTTGCCATACCTGTGAGGTGTAATTTGTCTATCTTTAATGGAGTCAACTTTCTAGCCTCTGCCTCTTGTAATGTGCTCCAGTACTTAGGTGTTGCAACATTTTGCCGAGTGAAGTCAGCATTTTTCAGCAATGAGGTAGCACTACCTCTAGAAGCAGAAGAAGGCTTTATTGGTCTTCTTGAATGTCCTAGAAAGAGGGAGATAATAAGAGATTTCATGCTTGAAGCACCATTTGAAGAGGAAGATCTTGAGATCACAGATGATGATTTGTTAAAAGTGGATAGTGAAGGGCGTTGTATTATCACTGATCATGGTCATTTTGGTGAGTCAAATCATCAATGGTTAAAGTTATAACCATGATGGAGAGATTATAATTGTATCAGATACATTATTCTATCCATGCATGACACATGCACAGACTTCACTCTTTCATAATGGCTATCAAGTCTATGTTTGGAACATCATCCTCAATTTCATTGCCATGACTACAACTTTATTGAACCTTCCCCTTGGAACTTGTTGCCAATACAGTACTTTTTAATATATACGGACCACGAGCTGAAGATGATGATGAGGAGAGATGCCGCTTTAAGTTCATTTTCTTCAAGATCTTACAGGTAATGTTGCTCCCTCCCCAGTATGATATGCCTCAATATGCTCTTTATGTACTTATTTCATGATGGATCAGCAAGTCCTGGGATTTTGTTGATCACAGTTTGTATCTTAGATACTATTCTTGACCTCCTCCACCTGTTTTATCCTGTTGCAAAATTGGGAGCTTTGCAGTTTGTACTCACATGAATTAAAAGCAGGAGAGGCTGATATATCTTACAGAGTCAATATTCTGTACAGTTGGAAAATTGAATCTTGTGAAACATTCCTTTTAAGCAAGGTTAATGAGAAAGGCAGTTGTCTCATGGTATGTACCAAACTTGGTACTACTTTCTGTTCTTTGCATTAGGGTAATTCTGATGTAACTCACTTTTGATACAAAAATAATGATTTCTAAAATTTCAAATAAATAGTTTATTCTTCATGTAAGTATATGTTTGCAGGACAGCATAGTTTTTGACTCTTAGTATGTACATAGGTGGATTATGATATGGTATCTCACTTGGACAACATAACTTTAAGATATGTTTACTGCTAGTCCAGAATGTTGGCTAGCAAATAAGTGATGTTATCATCCTGAGAATGCTGTATGATAGAAGAATCATTAGCTTAGTGAATGGTCCTTTGTTGTCCAAATTGAGACTGTCCATGTAGCCAACCCAAGTGGTTGGAATATTACAGCCTCGTGTTGTTGTTCTGTCATTGTGCAGCCATTTTAAATAACAAACAGTTTTGTCCTCTAGACCACAAATGGATGATAGAAAGGGTGAGTTGCTTAATAACTATCTCAGGAGTGGGCAAGGTGACAACTTAAACTATAGTTGGGTCAAGTGCAAGATGACCATCTTCTTTGATAGATATAATGTGATTTCTGAAATTAAAAGTCCTCTTAAGCAAGGATTTAAAACTCAGATGTGCAGTTAGTATCATCCATATAATGAACTTAAACTGGTCTTTTATATTTTCTATACTTAGTTATTAATTTTGCAATAGCCAGTACATATGAGTCCAACCCATTTCTGGTACTAGTAAGTAGTATCCGTTTGGTAACATGATCAAGCAGTAAGGTGTGAGACTGCAAATCCTTTTTTTCTTATTGAAATTTGGGTGTTGTCTGACCTACAAAAGACTAGGGATTTCTTACTTTGCTGCTGATTTTACTTATGATGAAAAATAGTAAATAAAGGATCATGAGGCTATTTAAATACGAGGATCATGCCTTCTACATCTTTACTCCTTTTCCTACATAAATATGGGTTTCACTTTTATCATAGTTTGGTGGGAGAGAAGTAGCATACAAAATAGTTGGATATAAAGAAGAGGTCAATCTAGTTATGGCCTTACAGATTATAAGCCTATGTCTATGGATGTAAAGAAGAGACTATCAGTTTAACCAGGAGATTGCTCTACACAGCTCAATGATAGAAAAAGGTCCATGCAGCCAACCCTAAATTGTTGGGATTACGGCTACTTGTTGTTGTGGTCCATATTGCCTGCTAGGACCAGTGTTAGTTTCCCCGATGAAAATTTCTTATGACATGGGCGATTTGTTATTATGTAATTATTTTAAATTTCTATTGCGCATACAATCACTGATAAGTTCAACATGTATTGTAGAGAAGATGGGAATTTCTCCTGTACCAGGGGAAGAGAGTTTTTGTTGTGGGAGATCTTAATATTGCTCCTGCTGCCATAGATAGGTGTGATGCAAGTCCAGATTTTGAAAAGAACATGTAAGTTCCTGAAAATCCACTTTCATTTATTAATGGAACAAGTTTGTCATTGTTATTTCTAAAAGAGAAGCGAAAAATATTTTTTTTTTTACAGTCACATGGCAATCAGCTGATTTCATCTCAGGTCCAACTTCTTTTGCTCCAAGATTCTAGTCTGCGATTGTAAAATTTATGTGAACAGATTTAGAGTTAGTGAACATTACCTTTCTTAATCATAATTGTAATTTAGTTGCTTCAATAGTCAGGCAAGTTAGGCTTGTAACACATCTATTGGTCTTTGGCAATATGAAATTAATGTAAATATTATATAATGGTGGTCTCAGCTAGTTTATTCTCAACTCATCCTTCTTATGCAGCATTCTTTTTCTTTTACAACTATGTGCATGTATGCATATTCCGACACGACTTGCAGTTTGTCATTTGGGATATAAATTGTCATGCACAACTCTTTGAATAATGAAACAATTATCTCTTCAATAAGATTTTTCTGAAATCTAAGTATGAAGTATGATATCTTCTCTAGATCCTGGGGAGTATATAATGTTTTAGATGCAATTTCTTTTGTCTATTATCTCAGGTTCCGAAAATGGCTGCGATCTTTGCTTAGAGAATGTGGAGGTCCCTTTTTTGATGTTTTTCGGTCAAAAAACCCCGGAAGGTACAGTCCTGTCTCATTGTGACCTCTTTTTTCATATAGATAAGAAACAGGCAATAAGTAACTTGTTAAGTTTATGAGATAATAAATTTGCCAACCTACTTGATCAGGGTTTTACTGATCAAATATGCCTTTGCACATATACAATTGTTTCATTTGTCTAGTGCTTATGTCAGCATGTAATGTTATGCCAGCAAGATGTTGCACAGCCGTACCATTGGGCCAAGGCCCACCTCATTGCACCGTAATGTCAATTATGGTTTTATTATGCTGCTTTTTATCTACTTATCTTATGCTTTTTTTTCAATGTATCTTATGCTTTTGATGGTCATATTTCATAATATCACAGGTGAACTATTTAGTAAATTAGTTTCTGATATCCTTACTCACGTCCCTGCTTCTGTGTATTTAATACAGAAAAGAAGCATATACTTGCTTCTCACCACGTGTTGGAGCTGAGGAATTCAACTATGGTTCTCGGATTGACCATATTCTTATTGCTGGACCATGCTTGCATCAGCAGCATGATACTGAAGATCATTACTTCTTATATTGCCATGTTGAAGCATGTGACATCATGAGTCAGTTTAGAAGGGGAAATTCTGGGAATGCACCCAAGTAATTATCAATGCACATTTTGCCAAGTTACTACTTGCTTCATTTGTTTTTTTCTTTTTTCAAATTATGCTGTCTGCAGGTGGAGAGGAGGGAGAAAAATCAAATTGGAAGGTTCGGATCATGTTCCTGTTTACGTCATATTAAGAGATGTACCCGATCTTCCCACACACAGCACTCCATCCATAGCTGTTAGATATATTCCTGAAGTTCGTGGTTGGCAACAGAGTATCGGTGAGAAACATTTCAATTGTTTGGCTGCTGATGAACATATATGTATAAGTATATATAATTTCAGCTGTCATCAAGATTCAAGACTATGTTTTCCTAATAGTTGAAGTAGGGTTATACATTAAAAATACCAGAACTGTTTCCTTGTTTTATCTTAAATTCTTGCAAACGATCTTTTATTTGTTTATTTCAATGTGTAATTACTCTATGAAATTTGCACAAATGATGTTAAAATTGATTTTTTTTTATTAAAATGTGGATAGATTTCCTCAGTAAAGGAAATCTCAGTCCTTTATCAAAATGTGGATACATTTTTTTTATCAAAATGTAGACATATTTAAATCTCAGTCCACTACCAATACTAGCTGGTGGTCAGACTGACATGGTACTAACATTGATTGGTAATTTGGTACCACCTAAACCAGAGAGAAAGATAGAGTGAGAACGCAGGAGGGGACAATGTGGAGGAGGAAGAGGTGACAAAGGAGGATGCATGCTGGTAGGAGAAGGCAGCAGCAGTGCAACATATGTCACTGGGAGAAGAGAGAGGAAAAACAAAAAAAGACTTGTGGGCCTGTGGCAGTTGTTAGAAACTTAATATAAAGGAAGTGATATAGTTCATTATTCTCTTGTTGCCCAGTAAAACTGTTAGGATGAGCATGTAAAATGGTATAGCCCATACTGGACTAAACCAAGCAAAATCATTTAGTTTACATCCCTGTTGGGCATTGAACTGTTAATTACTAACCTGTACTGACAAGTATGGATAATATCACTAGACAAGTTAATGAGAGTCAAAAAATACAGTAATATGATTATGGGAAAGCATCGTTCATCATGGTGATTACAAAACACCAGCTGTTCCAGTCTTGCTACATTGTTACTTTTCTCATTTTCATATTTCTTTTTGTCCATGATTTTTCACATATTGATTTTTCTTTTTGTGATTTCTGACTCCTATGTTTCTGCAGTCTCCTTCCTGGTTAAAGGGCAAGTTTCACATCATCGCTTGCAAAATAACTTGTTGAGTGACAGCAATGCAAGAGAAACTTATGATGAATGTGAAATTTCAAGCCAAGATTGTAGCAAAATAGAGCAGGATATCATTGCCAATGCATCTCAACATTCTTCAGACCAGTGCTTTTCCAATTTAAATTCAGGACAGAAACCTAATCCAAGTCTAAATGAGGATTCCGGTCTCACTTTTTCTCAGAAGAAAACTGAGAACCTAAAATATCTGTCTTCTGATTGCACCAGAGGAGTGAAGAAAATGACAAGAAACAATACATGTTCTCAACTTACCTTGAAGTATTTTTTTAAACAACCCAAGATTGTTATGACTGCTGATGAGGAGACTCTGAAGCATGATTTGACATTTCCTAAAGCTGATCCTGGGGAAATCAGAGAGGAGACATCTCAATCAACAGAACAGTCGGATTTAAAGAACGAATATGCAAATCACTCTTGTGAAATTAGTGGGACCAGCATAGACATACATGATGATAAGAGGGTTTCAGAACCATGCTTTCCTGTTAAAAGGGAGAGTGATAATTTTGCAGTTCAAGAGTGGCAAAGGATTCAGCAGAAGATGAAGATGACTATACCAATTTGCAAGGGTCATGGTGAACCTTGTGTTTCAAGGTCTGTGAAAAGAGAAGGCCCAAATAGAGGTCGTCTCTTCTATGTCTGTGCTCGTGCTCAGGTACTCAAACATCTGTCCTGTGTCCATTTTGTGTAACAACATATATATATATTTCTAGTTATTCAATTGCAAAAAACACAATAGATTTCAGTAGTTATGTGAAGCTGCCCAAAGACATGGGGCTAGAATGTATTTAGCTCAATCTAAAACATCTAAAGCTGTTCAGAATATTTCATTTTAGCTTCATTAGTTAAGTTACGGCTGCTAAGGTAATGAAGCTGAAATATTAAAACCTCTAAAGCTGTTGAAAGATTTTATTTTAGTATTGTGAACCAATAAAAATTAGAAATTTAATAAGCACAAGGTCTTTTGTCATACAAAGCTGCCACTTCGGTGGTCTAAATTGAAATTAGACCAAAATTTTCTTTGAATTGTCCTGTGTGTTAAGTCTTATTTGTAAGTTGGTCTTAATGTGCTACTCATATTTGTAACTTGGTCATAGTGTTTTCCTGATGTTGACTCCAGACATACTTCCAACTTTGTTGTCCTAGGGACCTGCATCTAATCCCGAAGCGAACTGTGGTCACTTCCAGTGGGGTTCTGCGAAATCTAAAGATAAACACAAGTGAATTTGCTTCCATCACTTTCATGGAAATCTGAAACTACTGCAGGACATGGTGACTTCGTTGCTTGTGCTCGTGTTATATATTATTGTAAGTGTTAATTCTTGCTGTCAAATCTGAAGCATCTTTCAAGAACTCACCCATGCCTTCCAAGTTTTTCATGCCTAATTCCTTTTTATCATGTCATCAATGGTTGATTTTTGCTGCAGGAATTTCAAATTCTATTATTACTTTCTACTAGGATACCTTGTTATCCCTTTTCTTGCACTGTCAGTTAAGTGTTGACATGCTCATCCTCAATTCAGAAAAGCCTGATTTGTTGACAGAGTTGACTGAAGTAACCAATTTGCTGCAACAGTTTCACAGCCATGTATTTGTAGAACAAGGATTCTTGGCTTGATAGTTGCTGGTGGCTATCCCGCAGCCATCACAGGACTAACTCAGCTTTATTCAGTATTTTTCTCATACAGAGCAAATAGGTAAAGTTTGATTTATTATTTTTGTTGTGTGTATTTATTTTCATTGTTGCTTGGTGATGCTAGTCTCTCTCTCTCTCTCTCTCTCTCTCTCTCTCTCTCTCTCTCTCTCTCTCTCTCTCTCTCTCTATCCTTCTGACAGAAACATACTTTTGACTTGATAGCATTAAATCACTAAGGCAGTGGAATGGAAATGCTGCTGGAAATTATCAGGTAATCCATGCTGCTAATTCTCAAGTTGAGCATGGAGGAAGATAAATGTATCATGATCTTGAGCTTCTTCTTGTATCTGCACTTGACAAACTTTCCATTTCATTGGCAAAGAATGTAATATAGCGCTTGCGCTCTTATTTTGGGATTTGTAGATTTCATCCTTGCAATAGTAGTTATTTACAAATAAAATTCCCTTCAATCATTTGTTTGTAGTAAATAGTTTTATTTTGGGATTTGTAGTCTTATTTTGCAGGGTACTAATTTGCATATAGATTTCCCTTCACTTTCCCTTCTGGTTAACTAGTTTGAATTTAAAATATAAATAAATACCTAGAAAACTCTTAATACTCCATCATAATGTTTTTACAAATATTTAATTAATAGCCAAAATGATAAGTACTGTACTTTTTTTTCCTTTTGGAGGGCTTTTTTAAATAAATAATAAGTATAGATTTGATTCTATGTAAAAATGGTTCAGATTAAATCTTAGTATACGTATTTTCTCTGTAGGCCCATTCGCTTACTTCCATCGCCACTAGCAATTGGGCAATTTACTTTTGAGATCTCTAAATCTCTGCAAGTTACTGTTCCAAGCACATTACATTTCATATGTACTTGTCTGTACGGTATCCAGTTTTCTTGTCTTTGAGATGCAGCCGAAGACCACAGGGCCACAAATCAATACGATGCAGCAGAAAACTACATGGTATTCCCAACTCCGTAAAGCAAAAAAACCCTGTACAATGCAGGCAGGTAATCTACTACCCGACACACGTTTCAGTCCATTTCTTACCATAGACCAGCAGCATTTCTATTCCTATATGAGAAAACCAAAGAAATTTGCTTCGTAGATACATGATAAATTCAATTCACAATCAGCTTTAAACACGAAAGAAAAATGGTGCTAAGCCATGTTGAAGACATAGCACAAAGGGCACAAGCTTGACGTGATAAGTTTACAAGGATGAAGCTACCCAGGAAATCTTTTGCAAGCATATAGTATCCTGTAATAGCTCACATGATGCTCTGCTCAGCACCAACAGACAGGTAACAAGCAAACTCTACCCACTATTTAAGGTCTAATAAATCACAAGTGAGAATCCATAGTGGTCACTAGTTTTGCGAGAAGAGGAATTACACACTATGCACAAAGAATTCATATGCACCAGGCGTCCTGTGGAAGATCACACTACACCGGACGGAAGCCGTAGCACCAGTTGTCCACCAAAAACACTGCAGGAGAAGAAGTAAAAGGCCAAGCAAAAAATGAGATAACTGAATTATAGTTTCCATTAAGACCCACACAAGACCATATGCTGGGGAAGAAAATTGGTTACCTCTTCACATAATAATAACAGAAATCAGCAAGGATGAAAGTTTGAACAACTTCAGCAAGAAGAACCATTGACGGCCACAAACCATAACCCAAAGCTGTCAACAAGCGTCCCCGAGTGTCCAGGACCTGTAGATAGAGCACCTTGTCTGTTTTAAAATTATTTGCTATCAAGAACACAATTAGCACAGTACAGCTAGCATTAAAGAAAATCAGTGAAGATGACATTTTTTCGTTAGAAGAATCTAACTCTTCCAGGATCATTTCATTTGAACCTTTTCTCGCAGGATTTATTTGGTCCAACTACTGTCCCTTTCTAATTCAATTTTTTTAATGGCTCACTAAGTAAGATCTGTATTAGCATTAACCAAGTCTTCTTGAGCAATGAAGCTCAAGTCCAATTACAGAGTTTCATGGAAATTTCTCCTCAATATTTGTAATGACCATTGTATTTGACTTAACACTCAATTAGTTGTTCAAGATTTTGACCAAATTAACAAAGCAGCTAAGATGCCTAATTGCAAAGTTGACCAATAGAGAAAACTTGATTAATTTAGCAATCATATGAGGCTATGAACACATCAATGAACTGATTTGTTATTTAATTAAACATGATTGATTACAAAAGTTTGAAAATACTGATAAAAATGGAAAAACAACAGCAGACAAAGCATGAAAATGATGACTATAAATGTGCTTTAATACTTTTAACATACTATTGTTTAAACTTATATGTTGATGCACATTATAATACTTCCTTAAATATATGAACACTAGCACAATTGTGTTACATATTATGAATGAAAAACATTACAGCTTAACATCTTACCCCAACAAGCCCAAAGAAGCACCTCTCAATGAGGAAAATAAATCGCATATACTAAAGCCATGTTTTGGATCTTTATTTATTCTAAATTCATGTTCTGCAATTTCTTTCCAATAACTAAAGCCAACTGTAGCTCTGCTGCTTCCAACTACAAAAATTACATGACTCACAACCGAACCTCTTCGTGTCTGCAAATTTAGGATTACAGAATAATTCATGCAAAAAACCATAACCAGACCATCTTAACAGTTCTCCTCATGAAGCCATACCCTTAAACTACTAGATGATTGACAATGCAGCAGTCTTAGAGATCATGACAAATGCTCTTTCGCCTTGCCTACAATCAGGATGCACTAGTTTGTCAACCGTTTCCCTAGAGAAGGATCTGTTAGAGAGTTAATTTGCATGGAACTTGATGGAAGGGGAATGAGAATGTCCTACATTTACACAAGTAGGGTGCAGGTTCTGACTGGGAATAAGCAATATGACTAATATGAGAATAGGAAGAAAATGTGGCAAAAAAGGAAAAGTGATGAACAGTGAGATAAAACAAGTGACAAAGATAATGCAGTAGCAAATAGAGTAGTCAACAGATATGTCCGTGAGAAGGGAAGGGAGGAATACCAATAGGTCTGCATGGGTGTGACTTATCTCAGCTTGACAGATCCCAATTTCAAACCAAGCTGATCTTGGGACTATATCGAGCATCTTCATAAGTTACAATGATGCTTTGCTTATGCCTTACATGAGCCTCACTTAAAGCTTGATCAAAATATATTCTGATAAATCTATGAAGCTCAAGTGAATAGGAAGAAAATGTGGCAACGAAGGAAAAGGGATGAGCAGCAAGATAAAACAAGTGACAGAGATAATGCAGTAGCAAATAGAGTAGTCAACAGATATGTCCGCAAGAAGGGAAGGGAGGAATACCAAGCTGATCTTGGGACTATATCGAGCATCTTCATAAGTTAAAATGATGCTTTGCTTATGCCTTACATGGCCCTCACTTAAAGCTTGATCAAAATATATTCCGATAAATCTCAATGAGATAATCATTATATATATTGACACTTCTTGGTTGCTTCCTACCTTAATACTTAATATCTAGCTGCTTCCCCGAATCTAAAAACCTGGATCTGTACCCACTCGAATACCTGCTTTCATTTCAACTTTTGGCAACAATGTGATCCATTTTATATAGTTCTTCCGTCTTCTTCCTTTCTCTTTCCTTTTTGGCTGTGGGCATGGCTTTGACAGAACCATATTGTATTGTGCCTTTAGAAAGTGCTATTCTGATCACAAGCTAGCAAGTTACCAGCACACAAAAAAAAAATAATTGCTTCACTCACATATCTTCAATTACAACAAGCTTCCATGTCTCCAAAACTTCCCCTATTTCTAATTTTCAAAATTTGATATTGTTAACCACAATTTTCTACTTCCTAACACCTTCCTATATAATCATTCAGACTAGAGAACCTAAAAGAAAATGTTTCCAGTCCCATGTGATGCAGAGATACTTGAACATAATTTCTGTTTTTTGTTTTCTTTATTCATTTTGCAAAATTCTTCTACTTCTATCAGTCTCACTTGAATGCAACCATAAGCCAGATAATTAGGAAAATGGTTTGCAGAAATTATCAAAAGGAGAACCAGTGTTCCAATCTTGGTTCGTCTTACCGATCTGTACCGGTGTACCAACCAGCTATCGGTATAGTATGTATCGAGTCATACCGAGTGTACTAACATATAGTATATGGGGGGGATAACGATGTACCACCCATACTGATCCCTTGTTGAACCGATATGTACTGCCCATACTGAGCGATATGTTATGATACGACGAACCTTGATTCTAATCAAATTCTTGTGTATTCCTTTAGTTTATATTTAGCTTACAGAAAAATAAAAGGGATAAAACACTAGCTCATATTTAGTTCATATTTAAATAACAAATACATGAACATCTATTGATCAACCATGGCAATAAATAAAAGATTAGAACAATGAATGCTACAAAGCAATAATCTTATCATGCTTATATGCTTAAGAAAATTACTTTGTCGAACATACATGGGTGATGAATCCACAAAATATAATAAGAATACAAATATAAATAATTCCCTTATAAAACAACCAAAATTCAGACTAAAACAAACCTGAAGGACCCAATGAGCACAACTGAGAAATCTTGCAACCCCCAAGGCAAAAACATAGTGAGCCGTGAATGGTTCTACAATCTGGAAAGCATATTTAATGTTACAATTACTGAATTTTGCTTCAAAAAAGTTTGCAAGGCTCTCAGATTACAAGCTGTACCTTGGTGTTCTGCATTAAACGTAACTGGGGCAACACTGACACAGCTTCCAAATAAACACAAAAGGCCCAACAAATTCTATTGAAGATATTATGTGAGGTTGAAGGATGAACTGCAAGGGCTAACAAAGCACAAGGCACTACCTACAATCATGTAAAGAGAAGCAAACTTAATTTGGATATAATGTTATAAATACAAAGCAAGCCATTCGCATGATACATAAAACTTTCTAGGAATGTGAAAAGAAGATGAACCTTTGGAGAAACTTTAAGGAAGGAAAAAAATTTAAAGAAAAAAGATTTCTGTTTCCTTCAAAAAATCTAACCTCTCTACTCTTTTATGATTTGATGTATCATTAACAAGAAGTTCAGTTACTAGTAAAGTTATCAGTATTGCATGATGTGCAGGCATTTGCCAGGCACAAGTATCTTTATAACCAGAACTTAATAAAAAAAATCACTAATACAAAAAGATAATGATAAAGAAAACAATAGTGCCCTGAGTCCAACTTCTTCACCATTTAGCACAAACAATGTAGAGTTACAAGATCTCATTTCCTCTAAGGTTATTCAGACAATATTAGAGCGCTTTATAAGCAATTTTTTTTTAGTCCAAGTAAAAGAAAGAACAAACTCACAGTCCAAACAGTAGAAAACAGTTAGTACTTTCACCCCATAAATTTTCAAGAGGGGTTCACATCAAATTGATAGCTGTTACTACTTACCACGTAATATATAGCAAAGTTGTCCTTGTCCTCCATGTAACTTGACTTCAGTTTAAACCGTATCATGTAAATAACCCAAAGAGTAGTAGCAAGTGTGGCAGTATCTAACACTGTGTGCATATCATATTCCATAACAAAGCTGCAATACAGTCTGACAGCTAAAAACAAAGCTGTTAAGTCCTGAGACTTCAATGAAAGTCCTGTAAATTTTTTTTTAAAATAATAAATAGAAGATAATCAATTCTAAGTAATAAGTGCAGTATCTGCAAATTTAGAGGCATGTGAAATGAATTACAAAGCGACAAAGTTTTTGATCAACTTTTGAATCCACTTAATTTCTTAGTAAAAGGAAATAACTGACAACTTTGCAAATAGGTAATACGAACAATAAAAATCAAAAAGACTACTTGAGGATGCTAGTGAACCAAATTATAGGGTTCTAAGGTCCCATTTTTGGACTACTCTTATTCTCAAGAAACCTATTCTACTTAAAAGAGTAATTCTTATATAAAAAAAAACTAATAGTTATATTATTCGCTTGGGCTTAAGTATTTTAGATAAGTGATTTAGACTCAACGAAATCAATAAATCAACTATTCCATCGGGTCATGACAATTGGACTCGAAAGTTAATATTGTCATGGCACGTCTCGACGGAACAGGTAATTTATTAATTTCGTTAAGTTTAAATCACTAACTCAAAATACCTAAGCCCAAGTTAATAATAATATAACATCTGATTCTTATAAGTCAATCAAAATTTTTAGAAACTCCCCATGTGTGGGACTAGATTAGGGCATTTTACAGTCCTATTCCTCCAAACTTCCACATTAAACTCGAGCATGAACAACAACGGCCCTCACTCCAATCATACCCCTAATAAAATCAAAATTTCCACCAGTACATAAATTATATTAAGAAGGAAAAAAGAAACTTCATCGCTCATCGTTTCTTTGGTCTCATCGACTAAATCTTAAGATTTTCGCAGTCTACCTTCAAGCTACTCATCCAAAAACAAATCTACTCGATTTCACTTGAACGGTCAATTTCTTGCATCAGTAATATATCAAAATAAACCACAAAATGGGAGGAGAGTGGGAGAGATGGCGGGCACCGGCGCAGGTCCGCTCCTTGGAGAGCTTGTAGATGAGTACGGAGATGCCGATGGCGTGGACGGCCTCGGCGGCGACGAAGAGGTTGTCGTGGTCGTGGACGATGAAGCGGAGGAAGACGAGCGCCGCCATGCCCGCCACCACGCCGAGGAAAGCCTTCACCTTCGGCGGCTGCCGCCTCACCCATGCCGCCAGAGCGTGGATCGGCCGCTTCGCCCCCCTCATCGCGACGCCCCTCTTCGGCGATCCCCTCCGACTACAGTAACACAAGATCGGCAACAAAAAGTTTTATATATATATATATATATATAATATCAAATGGGTTCCACCTGAACCCAACGCTTTTATATATGTATATATATATATATGTATATATATATATATATATATATATATATATATGTATATATATATATATGTATATATATATATATATATCTCAAATGGGTTCCACCTGAACCCAACGCATGAACGCAATCGAGCTGGTTCAGTCAATTCAAAACAGAGCCCAATTACACGTGTAGGGACGACAAAACAAAATGACCCCACTCCGACCCCATCAATCCAACGGCTAGTGATCTCGGCCACGTCGTGCACGCACGTCCCAACTTCCTCCGTCATCCGTTTGATCTGTTTCGCCCCGTGCGCTGGGTTTATCCTGTCCGCCCATTATTCACGCCCGGAGTTATCCACTCACCACGCGTGGCCACTACAATTTGGGGGGTTCAACGGGCTTCTTGATTGCGATTGCCAATTCCGGTACCGAGCACGTTAGAGCGATCGATAGAAGACAGAAGAGAGCCCAAAGGAGCCGACTCATCTCTCTCTTCTCTTTTCTTCTCTTCCCTTCCCTTCCCTCCGAATCGTCGTCATGGCTCGCGATCTCTTCCTCGGCGAAGGGTCAAAAGGTTCGATCTTTTATCCTTTCCCGTCTCTTTGTTCCATTGACTTCGTGCGTGCATTCGCTTGCTTTTTATCTTGTTCGATGAATCATGTCGCGGATGATTCGTTTTAGTGTTGGGCATGATTTCCTGTCATTGTTTTGGCGCTTCGACTTCATGTTCACGTTTCTAGATGATTATGTTTCTGAGATGAAGAAACCTTTCTTCCAAATATCGATTTTTTTGGAATTCTTACGAATTTTCTATGTTCTCTATTTATTGTGTGTCGTATCTCTTCCTTTGATGATCTTTTTGGAGGGAAAATGGTGCAAAAGCTCATATTTCATTCCCCCTATCATGATCTCCATTTCTTTGCATCATCTTGGATTGAATTATTGGTTGAAGATTTTTTTCCCATTTTTTGGTGAGCCCTCTTTTGTTTAATAATGTTGCTGCATCTTGAAGCTACGAGATTTTCCTGTTGGCTTACTTCTGCTTTTAGCAATGTTAGGTCTGCTCCAAAGGGATCCTTGAGTAGTTACTGTTCGTGCGTGATTTGAGATCAACATGATAGGCGCATTTCTTAGTAGAGCTTTGATGTAAGCGTTCCTCACCTTAATCCCTTGGATTATTCTTTTTTCTGTTGGTGAATGTCGGGAAGAGGAGAATATTAAAAATCTAAAATTTATTTTCTCAACTTCCAGATTGGTTTTCGGTTATGCTTACCCGGCTTATGCGTGCTACAAGACCGTAGAACTGAACAAACCAGAGATTGAGCAGTTGCGTTTCTGGTGTCAGTACTGGTTAGTCCAACTATTTTGGATTGGATCAAGAAATTAATTTTGCTCCCTCTAGTATCTTTGGTTAAAAATGATTGCACTTTTCCAGGATTTTAATTGCATTATTGGCAGTCTTGGAGAGATTTGGGGATATTTTCTTTTCGTGGTAATCAAGTAAATCTATTTTATTTGAATGATTGATTCTTGTAATTTTGTCTTTTTATATTCTTATACCTTTTCTTGAAGGATGCCAATGTACTGTGAAGCAAAATTGGCACTCTACATATATTTATGGAATCCTAAGTTAAGAGTAAGACATTTTCTCCTGCATCTTATTTCCTCTACCCAGTCAAATCTTATTTTCCTATGTTTATATATTTTATCTAAATGGTTTCAGGGAACAACATATGTCTACGATACCTTCTTCAGGCCATATATCGCAAAGCATGAAACTGAGATTGATCGTAATTTGCTTGAGTTGAGAGCAAGGGTTTCAGATATTATGTTCATGTTCTGGCAGAAGGCTGCTGGTTATGGCCAAACCAGTTTCTTTGAGATTTTGAATTACGTTAGCTTTCTGTTGCAAGCACAAAGAACACAGCCTTCTCAGGTATGGTCGATCTGGAGAAAGTGGTTTTAACTGTTATTAATTGTTCTCCCTTGTTGTTGATCTAGGCTAAGAATTCCCTTCTGTTGTTGGCAATAATTTTCTGTTTTTGCATAGTTATTATATGCAAATATTGTTGGGTGAGAGTTATTCCTTGAACAATGAGTTCTGTTCCTGTTGCCCCCAGACTTGATTAACTTTAGCAAAGGCTTTGCAGGTTAGTTTGATAGCTTAGGACTTGTTTATATCAGGAAATAAATCCATTTAGTGTAACCATGCCATTGATTATCATAGTTGCTGGATTTTAGATCTTATGCAGGCTTAGCTTATTTCTATATACTCCATTCAGTGACATATAAAATGCAACTCACTTGTTTTTAGGTACTCAATTCAGTCATTGTGCTGTTTCTATCTGTCTAAACAAGTATGGTTAGCTAAACTTAGATCAGTTTTTTGTGGAATAAATGGGAGATCAGGGAAAAGCGGATGATTAAGTTTGATAGAGGAGTGTGGAAAGTCGCATGTAGTTCTTTTTATATATATAGTGTAAAATGACAGGCAGTTGTCCAACAAGATTTCTGATTTGTGTGTGTGATAAAACATGAAATTTGCTCACATAAACAGGAGTTAAAGCTGTGCATGATTCTTGGTATATGTTTCAATGGCTCTAAACATGTGCACAGGCAAGAATTATGCATATTTTATTTGGATTATTAAAGACATATGGCATAATTAAAGAGATATGTTTAATTCTTTCTTCTAGGGGCACATGATCATCTGGCCTTAAATCTGTGTCTAATGATCTTCAAGTACTTTAGAATATTTAACGAGGCAGGGATGGCTCGATATGTTAATGCCTTTTTCTTTTCTAAGTTAACTTTTATCTAACCTTGAACTAGCATTCGATATCTCCACTTTGTAATAGTTTAGTCTCACTTGGTAATTGGAGCAAATAATTTGATGACATTGTCCAGGTTAAGTTTTGATGGCCTGGTGATTAGGATTTAGTTTCAATGGCTCTACTTTTGCAAACATCAAAAACTTAAATATAACAAATAGAAAAATGAGAATATTAGAAAAAAAAAGAATAAATTGTCCCAGTTATAATAATTCGGAATAAGATGGATGCAATTCTATGACATTAGTTACAATTTATAAAAATTAGAAAATAATGAAAGAATGGTAAAGGAATGGAACAAATTAAATTTAGAAAATTTCATCTCCAAAAAGTTAAAATTAGTCCATCTAGCTACTCTACTAGAGCACCAAAGAATGGGGTGTTCAATTGATCTTAGCCTATGGAGGCAGTAAAGGCTAAGGCCAGCTGAGAGGCTTCTATCATAGTTAAGTTGCTGAGGCCATTTGAGTTGTGTGATGTATGTATCTAAATCACCTTAAAGTGAAGTAAAGTTTTTAAAAAATTAAATGTTTCATGAAGAAAATTCTTTTTTGTTATTATTTTTCTGATTTAGGAAAGAATTCTAAAAGATAAAAATAAGATTGTGTTATATGGGAGTATTAACATGCCAGTTTACTCTTGAATGGTCTTTGTGATCATTTCACTTTGTTTGACTGTATGTGAAACAATTAATCCAGGCCCAAAATCAGTATACCTTCATCTAATCTAACCTTTTTGCCCAATTTGTTAACTCCATACCATTGTAAAATTTTTGGAATCTTTCCCAGAATTTGAATGAAAGTCATTGGTTGTTAGTGGCGTCATATAAATTTTTCTTCTGTGGCTTTTTGTGGTAGCCTTGAGATAAAATTGGATGGGGTATCTCTAATTTCTGGTGAATCCATTATTATACCACAATATAGTTGTTTATATCTTTTGATTATTCATTTGAGTAGGCAACATCTTTCTTCAATCAATGTGAATAAGTAATCGGGTGAATCAACTTTTCTACATGCATCTTGGTCTTTTACTTCTACACTATTATTTATGATGTATGATAGTCCAAGTTAATTGCATCAGGGACCTCAAGCTAGGTTATCTCCACTTTAGAGGACCATGGCTTTACCTTTTAAACCCTGATCTCGCTAATATTTGTAACCTCTTTTGATAATTGTACAGTAGCCACAACATTTTTCCTTTTTCCTATTCATTCTGTTTGATGATTTGCACTCGTCTAATGCACTGTGTAAATCTCATGCTTAAACTTTCCCCCTTTTATGAGTGCCTTTTACTCCATATATGCTATTTGATGACAGGCTTAAAAAATGGATTCATTCTTTTTGTTTGACAGCTGGATATAAAATCTGCTCTACCTTTATAAAACATATAGATGGATTGTTGTATAGAAAAGATTAGAAATCTTTCATCTTTTTCATACTAATTGTCTGTTTATAAGCCTATCTTTTAGCATGGAGCTGGCAACAATGATTTCACATAACTAGATGCTTTGAAGTATCTAATAAATGTTGTGTTAAAATTAAATTGAAGTCCATTCATATCTAATAGATGATGATTTGCCACTAGGAACATTTAACTTCCGAATCCAAATTGGTGCGTTGCTTGTGCTTGTTGTTTCCGGTTCCTAGTCTACAGTTATTACACGTGATTATACAGTCACTCTTACACGACTCCTGATAGAATTTACTGCTTTGATGTATATCACCTGTTTCTTGCTTGTTTCTTGAAATTTCACAAATTTATAGTCAAATTTCATGGAACTGCCACAATCTAAGCAGCCACAGGAACTGCAGCGAGCGCATCAGTTACCTTCTCCAGAGCCACCTGTTCATCAACCTGCGACATCTCAGCAGCCTCAACATGAAACAAGAATGCTGCCTAGCCTAATCAAGAACCAGCCGCAGGAACAGTCGAGAAAGTTTGGTGTACATCTCCGGGCAGCATCTCCAGTCCAGCCACATCAGTTTCCTTCTCCGGTGCCATCTGCTGATCAACCTACAAGATCTCAGACACCTCACCAAGAAACAAAAGTGCTGCCTAGCCCCATCAAGAACAAACTACAGACAGCATCTGCAGTCGAGCAACAAGACTCAGGTCCTGGCACAGACAGTTCACAAACTGCAAACCAGCCTTCTCCAAGTGAGGAACCAATGCAGGTCGACCCCATAAATTCTCAGGACATAGAGCACTCATCAAATCCACCGTCAGAGGAGACGGCCACCGAGGAGGCGATACGCGTGACACGTAACAGGTTGAGGAAGCGAGCTGCTATTGGTGTTACTGGCCCTGTCTAGTTGTTTGGAGCATCCAATTCTTCTTTCTATTCTTTTGTTTGAATGATCAATAGATTGATTTGTTGGTGAAGGATCACGAGATGATTGTTTTGTTCATTAAGACAAGTTTTGATTTCTCATTGTAAATACGATTTTGTAAGAAGAACATGGGCAAGTATGAGTTCCGGTCCCCCATTGTCATTAGAAATGACTTTGTACATGGTAAGACAAAGTTTATGAAACTCTTTACTTGGATGATTATGATGATGATACAGTGTGGTTCAAACGGAGAAAAACCAAAATGCTGATAACCTGGGAATGGTGTTGAATTATTTGGAGCTTTCTCTTGCCATATGATTGATAATGAGTTTATACTGCATATTTATATATTTATTATTAGATAAAAATAAAATAACTTTTAGTATATATAAGAGATCTAGAGTGGGATCAATTATCAGATTTTAAACTTTAATCTCATGTTGGAAGCAGGTAAGGATATGAATTGACATGTAAATATCTGTCAGATGGATGTATTGCATTTACCTTAGAATAACAATTATGGATGAGTGATTTAGGTTCACCAAAGTCAATGAATTAGATATCTCATTGAAGTGGATCATGACAAATGGTATCAAATACGATCTAGAATCGAGCAAGTTGAGACTCTAGCAAGAGAAAAATTATCCATTGATGGTGATCAAAAGCATGTCATAATCTGAAATCCACTGGGCTGAGACTTGCATTATGCTAAATTTTAATCCTTATTGAGAGATTATAATATTCTAATTTTGCATCAGAAATTAAGAAGAGATTTGAATGAAAATATTGATGAGTCTCCTGTGAGTAAATTTGCATAAGCATTCTACGTTAATTAATAAATTTAATATTGTTAAAAACTTAAAATAATAGAGTGCAAAAGATTGATGGAAAGAGAGTAGAATGACTAAGGGGTGAGAGAGTATCATATACAATAGGAATTTTTTTATTTTATATTTATAATAAAAATATTTAAATATTCAAAAAAATGAGAGAGTATCGTATCAAGCGCACGACACTAACATGTCAACTACTTCTTTATTTTCATAAAAAGTTAAAAAAATATTTTCTTTTATACATATTCGTATTTGGTTGATATACATTTCTGAGCTTACAATTTATACTACAAATTGCAAATGATTAAAAGACAGGCGTCGATCGATAATTAACTCAAAGAAGAGGGGTTCATTTGTAAAAGTACACCTCGATATCATTAAGAGAATTAAAAGCTTGTAATGTTCTAAATCCCAGCTGTTGGAGCACGTCGCAACCGTTCCCACTTCGTGTTCCCAGCGACGGTGACTCGGGCGGCCACGAGCAGGAACCCTAGATCTGCCGCCCGCCCGCCCACCCCTTCGTCCCCGCCGACGGCCTGGGTCCTGATCGGGTCCCGCATTGCCGATCGACGGTGGCTTCTTCTTTGCCCGTATCGCGATCTCGGGAGCGATCGGAAGCCCCGGCGCTTGGATCTGGACGCCGTTGGTGCGTTTGAGCTTCAGCCGTGGCGCGGCGGGCGGGGGATCGTAATGCGTCCGGGGATCTGAAAGTTGGGTTGATCGCCGGTTTTGGAGTGTTTCGGTAGTCGTAGCAGCGATTGCTGGCATCTTTTCCTGGATTAAGGAGGCTCGTTGTTTGATTCTTGCGTCTTAAGGGTCGATCTGGGCTGGTGTTGGTGAATCCCATTGACACGGAGTTCCGGTTTGCGATATGGATTTGACTGATATTAGTGAGGAACTGGCTCATATCGAGGGGCAGATCAGCGATATCTTTCGGGCTTTATCGTAAGCATAAATGGCTTTCTTTACTGGAACTTGACAGTTCTGTTTGCTGATGGGTAGAATCTCTGATTTCCAGTTGTTTGAGGTTTATGTGATTTGGTGGGGGCAAAAGTTAGTGCGTGCTAAAATTTGTCCTCGATCTGGAATACCTACATGGCCACGATGATCTCATGACTTTCTTTTCTACTGCATTAAATAAAGAAAAAAAATGAAGTAGAAGAAATTTGAGATTATTTCGACATAAGTGTTGTGTTTGGAATTACTTTCTAATATATTGAAAATATCGATTGTAGATGTGGGTGATCTTATTAGTTGGAAAAGCAACAACAGATATTTGTTGCCTAAAAAAATTATGATTAAAGTTTCTATTTGAGAAAAAAATTGCAGAAGCCAATGGACATAAAATTTGATAACCTTGATTTTAAATATTGATTGTTAAAAAGCTACAGATATTGCCACAGTATAAATATATTTCCTTCTCTCTCTCCCTAAAGGAAAAGAAAACCTTTACAATTCTTACTATCTTTTGTAGTTCAGATGGTCCTCCTTGCCCGAATTGAAGATAAAGGATAATTTCTTTAGATGATTCAGTCATATTTGGGGAAACCATGTTGTGATGTCTAATTGCTTTCAAAAATGTTCAACAGAAATGGATTTCAGAAACTGGAGAAGATCAAGGACTCGAATAGACGGAGTAGGCAGTTAGAAGAACTGACAGGCAAGCTGAGGGAATGCAAGAGGTATATTCTGTGGATTCTAATTTCTTCGAGTGTTCATCTGCGATATTTTTCTTACTCTTTGTTCAGTGTCCTAATTAATGTCTCTTTCTGGTCACAAGCCCTCTGTGATAACTTATATTAGAGCAGAGTTTGGGACTGACCAATGCATGGAAAATCAACATATGCTAGCTGGTAATCTATGCATCAGGAATATGACAGGTGGTGTTTGCTCTGGAAGTCTATAATGCACTCAGGTGTTCTCTATGCAGCTAGAGTCTTTGGTGCATACCTAGAACCTGCATTCAATAATTGGCCAGACTTTTGCTGTGAACCTTTTCTTATTGTCCTTTATGAATATAATCTTAGATCTTATGTTCATAAATTTCATTTATTTGCACTTCTATTTTTTTGTTCAATAATCAGGGTGGCATTTTTAAGATGCTCAATTAGCAAGGTGTTACATTATAAGTTTTTGTCATTTTCTTGCCTGATAATCAATTGGAGTTTTGTGTCACGGTGTCTTACTAGGCTTATCAAAGAGTTTGAAAGAGTCATGAAGGAAGAGGAGATTAGAAATACTCATGATACAAACAAGAGGCTGAATGAGAAAAAACAATCAATGGTATCTTTTTTCGTCCTTAAATTCACAGTTTAAATTGGTGTATCAGATAATATTCTGTTACTAATGGACAGCTTACTAATTGGATAGCTTTGATTTTGCAGATTAAAGAACTGAATTCTTATGTTGCTCTGAAGAAGCAGTAAGTTGTTCTCTCTGTACTATTTACTTTATGACTTGTTTTTATTGTAGCTAAATGAAGCTTGTGTTCATGGTGCATGTTTAAAATCTTGCCTATATATCATATATCATACTGAAACAAAGTAATAGTAAGGATGCACAATGAGATAAAATTGTTTCCATCGGATTATATTATGTTGTGAGAACTTTGAGGAAAATATAACCATCCTGCTGTTGAGGGGCTTTTATCATCCTAAGGCGAACATGAATGGGCATTATAATTTATCAATAAAGCAAAGCATGTAACATTTTTTTTCTCTTTTTGGTGGAAATGTAGTCTTAGTTTTGAGTATTTGTGTTGCTTAAGAAGAAGAGTCACATAATATCCTTGACAGTAATGGTGGATAAATAACAAATAAGCTAGTACGCATAGATGGACAGAACAGTCCTAGGTTGACTCCAAATTTTAGTCTGGTTACCTTATGAACATCATTTTTGGGTCTAGTCAAGTTACCTTAGAGGTGGTCTTTTTTTAATCTTTTAGGCAACTGAAACAATTTTCAGTAAAGCTCCGATTATAAACATCTAAGAGGTTCAAGATAGTTGTTGAGAAGTCTTTATTTCAAAGAGTTCATATTAGGAGGTTATCCAAAGGGAAGTTTGAACTCGGTTTAAAACCTTTAGTTCTTACTATATTTTGAAATATTCAAATTAGATAGCAGATCTGGTTTGACAATTTTACATTGTTATTTGGCTGAACCTTTCAAATTTGCACATGAAATGTTTCTAAAATGTGTATGATATCTGGTTTGTCTCTCTCTTCTTCCTGTGCTCTTCTTTTATTATTCTTCTACATTTTATCTCATTTAGTCAATTTCTTGACTTTTTATTAAAAATATAAAAAGGTAAAAAATTAGCTAGCACTCTGATCTCGCCATGTAGATTCTAAGGAAAATTTAGTCCTCCTGAATGATAACTCCTGGCAGTAGTGGAAGAGTCAGCAGTTAATCAACTATTAAAGAGCCAACTATTTCGTGTCCATTAATTGTCAAACAAATGTCTGTAGTTGAACATGGGTAATTATTCAGTTTCCATCCTGGCCTTAAACCTAACCCTAAAAGCCAAAACTCTATATATATCTTATATCCTAAAAGTCCTAAGCCGACTAAGCCTCATAATCTAGAAACCTTAGACCCAAAATCTAATGCTTAAATTCTAGAAAATGCCTTACTCTAAATGTTACCATTGAAACTAAAACCCTAAAATTCCTTAACTGTAAATACATAGAGATCTTAATCTGTAAATTTCACATCCTATTAGTTTGTGGTTAGTATTACTTATAGATATTTGTTGGACATTAGCAAACAAACAGGATAATATTATTAATAAAAAAATTGGTGAAATATATTCTTCAAACATTCCAACAACATAGTTTCTCGCAAGTTCTAAATGTGGAAATCAGTTACTCCAACAAAATATAAAATGAAAGATGCCTTCTCATCTTGTGTCTATTATTACATTATATTGGCAGTGTAGACTCCTTTGGAGTAATGGACTCCTGTCGCAGTGTGGACTCTTGAATATCAGTAAATGAAAATCTCCATCTGACCATCATTAAGTGATTTCTGTTCTACTCCACCATGTCTGGTATGATGTTGTCACCTTTATAGATGTTAGGGATAGTATGCTGAATTTTGATATGAAACAGAATCTTTGTTTTTCCTCTGTTTTCTTAGTTAATGATGTTACTGTAGCATATTCCCCATTAAGTTAGAAATTTAGAATAATTTAAGGTTAGTTATATGCACTGTGCAGGAGATTGCACTATGCAGCTAATCATCTTGACTAATAGCTATTAGGTTAGTTATATTTCTAGCCTTTTCTTAATAGCAAACTTTCATCACTGTCATAATTTTTGGTTTAACTTCATAAACTCTTCCTGTTATTGTTCTTTTTTACAGCCAGCTACACATTTTTAGTTTTGCTACGATTACTGAAATTTCTTGACCAATTATTTGGCAGTATTTTATTTTTAATTTTTTTGTTTGTAATTTGCAGGCATGCAAGTGAAAATAAACGACTTGATCTCTTTGATGGTCCTGATGGTGGAGATGTGTTTGCTGAAGAAAATGTTCTATTGGCATCATGTGAGTACTCTTTGGATTACCTCATTGCATATATATCCATTAACTTGAAGTGCAACTTAGACATGCAGGAGAATATTCTTAGGTTGTGTTACCAAGCATTTCTTTACTTTGCATTTGTTGAAAATGCCTGAATGATTCTTACATTTTCTTGCACTTGATTCTAAGTGTTCTTTTAGTAACACTAGAAGTTTTGCCAAATCAAGAATTGTCATGTTGGTTGCCATGAGCTGAGCTCTGCCAAGAATTATGATACATGACTAGGGCCAATTGTTAGTATGTGTTGCCAGGTAGGTGATCAGCTATTGCAGTATTGCTGCCATGCCATGTTTCAGCCAGCAACTAGCATCATACATGTCGTTGACATGGTTGGGCTAGTTGCAGTCCTGAAAACACCCAAATACAAATTAAAAGCAATTCTGCTACAAATGACTCTTATAGAAACCACTTACCTCTCATCTATGACTTCTGACCTCTGTATAGCATCCCACGATTGAATCATGGTCCTGCTGTGTTGAGGAAGTCACCGTGGCAGCGGAGACTCTCAACCCTAAGTCATTTCAAAATACTTGATCCTCAATTCATCTTTTAAATTGTGTAGATGAATCAGACCAGTAATGCTCGGTTCAATTCCCTAATGGCCAGCTCAATGTCCTAATTGCTGGATTGGCTGAATAAACGGAAGAACAAATTGCTTTGTGTATTCTGCTGTGACTCCCCTCTTCCTCCTTTTTTCAGGTTTCAAGGACATGGACAGAATTCCTTGATTGTAATATCCAATAATTTTACATTTGAAATTATGATTAAACATCTGGACAACATCAATTAAGTCTACTCTATGGCAGTTATTAAAATAGAAGGCTTCCTAGGTAGTTATAATCGGTACCGGAGGCACCCCGTAGGTCTATGTGCTAGAAATCCTGTTTTGCATAATCACTCTTAAGTAAAATATTTTAACCTAAGATTGCTGATTTTTTTCTTGTGAAATGTCTTGCAGCTATGACCAATCAGCAGTTAATGGACAACGGAAACCGAATGATGGACGAAACAGACCAGGCTATTGAACGGTCAAAGAAGGTTGGTTTCCCTTCGTTCATCTGAACTAGATCACTCTAAAGATTGTCTTTGTTGTCCATTTCATTGGCTTGATGATTATGTGTTCGACCTTTTGTTTGTTTTTACTTGGTGGAGTCGTATAGATCTGCCCAGAGTCTTCCAAAATCCAAGTTATATATTTTTGTTCCATCTGCATATAAGTATTTTTCATCTGTAATCAATTATGTTGGTGCAAAGCTTCCACATTAAATGCCTTATTGCCATTACTGTGGTGATCGATTTCTACATAGAGAACCACTCCTTCATGTGTTGATTTTTCTATTCAAAGAAGGCATTAACCGCACTCTTGTTGGATTGGTTGGGTTGCATATGGTCTTCTTTGTTCTCATTCAGCTAATAATTTTGCAGGTGCCTACAGACAGCTCTTTGGTTTTTGGGGACTTTATATACTTTTTGTCATTTTGCAAGTGTAGACCATGCTGTACATTGACAAGTTTTTTATTGCATGTTTTGGGTTTTAGTTTTAAGTTATTTAGCATGATTTTTACTAATTGTTTCATAGACCTCCTTTGTGCTTGGAAGATTCTTTATGGGGTGAAGCTTTTTAAAAGATTTTTCTTGCTCTACATATGTCATTTGGGAAAAGTGGTGGTTGATGTTCAAAAGCTCCATCGTAGACTCCATGATTTTCTTGCTAATGAAAAGCTGTGGCCAGCAATGTGAAACCCGAAAACAAACTATTGCTTATTAATAATTTTTCTTGTCATAGATGTGCTACCTTAACATTATTTTTAATCATCATACTTTGAATATATAGGTTGTTGAAGAAACTGTCAATGTTGGAGCAGAGACAGCAGCTTCTCTGAAGGCACAGGTCTGTCATAATGAGTTCAGAATCCTCATTTTTTTACCACATTAGAACATCTTTTGGAGTCCATTTGAAAGCACATTGTTTCTGGTGTTATAATATTTCACAAACTTGGCAGACCGAGCAAATGAGTAGAATTGTGAATGAACTGGATTCGATCCATTTTTCAATTAAGAAAGCATCTCAACTGGTGAAGGAAATTGGCAGACAGGTCATTTTCTCAAGAAGCTATTGCATGGTTCTCTAGTTGTCAAGAAGTCTCCTTTTTGACTTGTACTCATTTTTCCTATTATGAATTTTAGGTTGCAACTGATCGATGTATAATGGGAATGCTTTTCCTGATCGTGATTGGAGTTATAACCATCATAATAGTGAAGGTGGGTTGTTTATTGGCTCTCTAGCATATCTGTAGATGTCTTTCTTCTATTACACGTCCACTTTGCCTTGACTGAAGATTCTACCAGAATTTGTTAGCAGAACATGGCTTTCAACATTCATGTTGGATCCATATCTAAACTAAATCATTATTTTCTTGGCTGATCCATAAATTTGAAGATGCAACAACAATTTCAAGAGATCGTTCTAAGAAATGAACATATCATGAATAATTTAATTCATCCACCTCGTGTTTTTTAACAGACCAAGGCAATCAGTAATTTTCTTCAACTACATTTCAAAGTGAAACATTTATCATTTCTTGAATTAAAATCAATTTCTTGCACCTAGATATTTTGTTTGCTTGCGTCGTTGAGTCTCCAGATTTCAGATATAATTTTTACGTGTTTTCAAGGGATGAAAATCAGTTGTATGTTGCTAGAAATGGAGTTTATTCTGTGTAGTTACAAGTACTATTTTTCGAAGGGAATAAACATCTTAATTTGCTCTTCCATTGTCATATTGCATACTAGCATAGGATTTTAGCTTTACACAGTCATTGATACTCAACTCTGTGAAGGTGCAAGAGTTGTGGATTTGTTGCAATGTTCAGTTGATTTTCTCAAAGATCTCACAATGAACAGTTGATGTAAAATCTTATTCAGTGTTCGTTTGATTCTTCTCTTATCAATTTTTAAGAAGTTTATCACTGAATTTTCAGCTTGTGCATCCAAATAATAAAGACATTCGGGATATTCCTGGACTTGCTCCTCCAGCCAACCGGAAGCTTCTTTGATGTCTGTGTGGCAGTTGTGAGTTAGCACTTCGACACTCAATTTCTCCTGTTAGTGTTCCATTATCTACTTGGTGCAATCGTTAGGTGCATTCCTCTATCTTATTTGTTGGATTTGCTATAACCATTTCCAATTCTCTCTATTGTTTCATAATGGTGTAATTTAGTAATACAACATTTAGTTGACAGAACAGCATGTATAATTGTCTAAAAGGTGTATACTTATCCTTTCAAAATCTCAAATAGTTTTTTCTGTAATTGTCAAAGGTGACAAATTGCGATTCATGGTTTATCATCACAATCTCAACAAGAATTGTTTGGCTAATTACCATTTCTGCTGTCTTATATTTATGCTAATCATTCATCAGGCTACCTATTTTATCCCGAGTTAAAGCTTACTAACGTTCATCTTGCCTTCTGTTAGTTTATTTGGTGATTCTGACACCCTATTATTAAAACTATTAGCATGCATTTTTTTCTTCTGGTGTTACAGCTTAACCAACAGATGCATAAATTTATTGCAACATAATCGAGGTTATGATCTTGGTTGTTGATGCTAGATCTGATATAATTGCTGAATTGCATCATGCAATAGGTTTACAGTTTTCAAGAATAGCTTGCATGTCTGCTCCGGTGAATAATTTCTCCCGGTATTACAGCTCAATGAACAGATGTGTAATTCTTTGGCACAGTATGATGAGGGTTATATGATCTTGGGTTTTTATGCCATATACGATTAAAATTGCTGAATTGGAACGTGCAATAGGTTTACAATTATCAAGAACAGCTTTCATGCCTTTCTCCCAGTGTTAAAGCTGAAGTGTGTCACAACACGATCAGGTTTATGTTCCCGGCTGCTGATGCCTCAAGTGTGTCACCCACTAAACAGTAATAAAAGAGTAGCTTTCATGTGCATGCTTTGGTAACTAATTACTGTGGATGATTGCCAGCAAGTTGAAGAATTAAGTTTTAGTCTCAGGATATGCCTACTTCATTACAACCGTTCTCAGAACTCTTATTTGCCATCAGTCTTTTCCTTTGTTTTGTCTTTCTACCAGATGGGTTGAAATCGGATTGACCACTAAAATCCACATGAAGATGGCAATGAAGCCGAAGAGTTACTGTCATAGCTTCAGGCAGGTATTATTTTTTTATGGTTTAAAAAAAATAAAATTCACAAGAATTTGTTATTTTTATTTTATTTGACTAAAGTCAAGAAACTTAAGCGGCTTATAATAAACAACCAAAATTAAATATAATTTGTGTCTAAAAGGGGGTTTGTATGTACCAGAGTTAACAGAGATGCAACTACCTGCCACTGGATTGTTGATATTAGCACTTATTTTGATCCAAATTATTCTAAAAAGTTGATTTTCTTTTTCTATTTAGCTTTATCTTGATGAACAGAAAATATGAAAAAAAGAAATGGATAACTTTATCTTAGAAACGCTTTGGACGCTGGTCTCCTTGCGACAGCAATGATTATTTGGATAGCATTTCCATAATCGAAATCCAAAGGAGAAATATCGTACGAAAGTCATGTAATGGATAGTCATGCAAAGAAGAATCAGATTCTTTTTTATTAAAAGGGATTTAATAAATAAAATATATATATATAAAATAGTATTTATTTTTTACAAAATAAAAATATTTTTTCATTGCATTAAACGGTGTACATGACACTCTTACATGACTCAAACATAAATTTTATTATTTTAAATAATAATACACTAATTAACCTGAATATCCTAATAAAAATAATATTTATTATTACATCTTAACATCTATTTAGAGAACAAAACCAACTCACTGGTGGCCGTGGTTGGCGGACTTTTTTTTTTAATTAAAAAAGTATAAAATATAGATTATCTAAAATATCCTATCATATGATTTTATGTTTTTAGTATCATGATGAACTTCTGAAATTTCATCAGTAAAAAATGGAATATATTTAGGTTTTGCAATAATATCCAGGGATAAATATGAAAATTACCAACTTGAGAGGAATATATATATATATATATATATATATATATATATATATATATATATATATATATATATATATATATATATATATATGTGCAGAGGTGGAACACATTACAGTAAACAGTATATGACCATTGTCTCAGCTTCTTCAGCAAAAGAGGAGCGGAAGTCTCAATACACCAAATGCCTTCTCTCGACTCCTCTCCTCCTCCGCTTCCCTTCCAAATCCCAACTCCCGCTGACTACGGCGGCCTCTCGTCGTCGTCGTCCTCTTCGTTCAACCCCAGCCTCATCATTATCGCTGCCATCCTCGCCGCTGTCTGCCTCGCTTCTGCAACCATCCACCTCCTCCTCCGCTTTCTCTCCCGCGCTTCCTCCTCCTCACCGCAGCTCATCCACCACAACCCGTCCACGCCATCGACGAGGTCATCGTCGTCCGACGGGCACCGGTTGGCCCGGGTGGAGGCCCTCCCCATCCTCCACTTCGACGCCGTCCGCACCTCCTCCCCGCCGGACTGCGCCGTCTGCCTCTCCCGCTTCCGCCCCGGCGATCAGCTCCGCCTCCTCCCCGCCTGCCGCCACGCCTTCCACTCCCCCTGCATTGACGCCTGGCTCCTCTCCCCCGCCGCCTCCTGCCCCCTCTGCCGCTCCCCCGTCCACCTCCCCCCACCGCCGCCGCCGCCGCCGCCCCCGCCCCCGCCTCCTCCGGCGCTCCCAGTGACGGCCACCGCCGAGGAGCCGTCCCCGGCCGGCGGAGGCGGGCGGGGGTGGTTGAAGGAGTACGTCGACCGGCTAGCTTCCTCCGCCTCCTCGTCCTTCTCCTCGCTCCGCTTCTCCGACAGGTGGAACCGCCCAGCCAGCTGGGACTTGGAAAACCCCGACGACGGCGCCACCGCCACGTCGGCCCAACGGACAACACCATGTGGCAGCGCCGTAAATTAACCCCGTTGGGCAAATCCCGAAATCCGACGCTACTTCGTCGCCGAAGGTTGTTGCGGATAAATTCATGTGAAAGAAAGGTCACGAGATCGGACACAATTACCAGATCTGCCACTCAGCTGTTGTGGTCAGAGCAGCGGCGGAGTCGATGCGGGTAGGTCGAACTATCTCTGCTGCTGCTGCGCGTCTTCAGATTGCCAAGTGAAGTGTCGTCTGCTTTGTCCAGTTGCGTTCTGCTCTTCCCACCCACTGAGAGGTTATAATATTAGATTCACATCAAATTAGCATCGGGGTTACGTAGCACATTAGAATATCCAACAACGTTATCCAGATCCGCAACTGAGTTCGGACCCGTCAATTACTTACCCTTCTATCGGAATCCATCTGACTTGGCACACGTCAATGTTCTTCTCCCCGAGACATGGCCGACGCATCAGCTTTCTTCTACTTTGCGTTGGATACGAAGCAAATCCAATCCAAATAGGTGACCTAACGACTGCAACACCATCGGCAGCTACCTAACCTTTTCGAGGAAGCAGAGTGGAATGGTCCATCCATTGTAGGACGCTTGTCAGTGGCGTCCTCTATTTAGAGCCCATCACTTCACATTTCTTATGGTCGGTCAGCATTAAAATCTACGCTCGTCAAGATACGTGGGAAACAATATGATATGATTCTTCTTGAAGATTGGTGCGTAGCTCAGAATTCTGGGTTCCAATCCATTACCATTTGCATCAGCCCCAACCAAACCTATAAAGCATTTAGAATGATCCTTTCACATTGCCAACCCATATACAACATTATATATATAATTAATATGTGAGAATATTATACATTATATATCATGATACGAGTGACATTGTTATTATTTCCGATTTATCATAATTTATAATTATGTGGATTTTATTATGAGTGACACTGCTTAGGTTGGGAATCTGCCTTCCACAGTACCCTAGTGAGAAACGTTTTCAGAAGAAACGTTTCTCCTACTACTTGAATCGTTTCGCGGAAACGGCGGGAACCAAGACGAGCCCTCTCTACTCCATATAACAAGAAGCAACGCCTTCACGTAATGGCCGCTCCAATACGACCGTTGGAAGCAACCCCTTCCCTTCCCGGCCCTCCCCCCACCCCTAAACCCTAAGCTGGTTCCTTCCGAGACCTCTCCTTCCTCTATCCTTGGAAGATGTCGTCGCCCTTGATGAGACTTCGAGATCGGGAGTGGCATTCCCCGGCCTCCCAGAGATTCGTCGATCAGGTGATGCCGGATCTTCTTCTTGCTCTCCGCTCCTTCTTTGAACCCTTGGTTCTGAAAGGTCGGTTCTTGGTCCGAAGGGGGATCGGTTCATACCCACCAGGAGCCTGATGAACCTGGACTTCGCTCGGTCCTCGCTGATGCGGCACCCACGGCGAGACGGCGCCACGGTCGATCGCCCCGACATCTTGACTCCCAAGGTCGCCGTTCTCTGTTTTCTTTGATCTTGTTGTTCTTTCTTCTTGACGCCCGGTTCTGATGGAGTCAGGAAGAGTATAGGAGGCGCGTCGAGGAGAGTTGGACGCTGGATTCCCAAGGGAAGCCGCTCAAGATGTTGGTTTTCAGAGGAAGCCCAAGAAAATCCCATCCCAGTGTTCTGATGGTGGATGAGATATTGAAAGAGCAGCGGGAACCGCCGAGATCCATTAGGCGCATTCGGCATCTTCCCCAGGTAATTCCTGTAACACCAAAAGAATCTTTCACATCTATACTTCTGCCCATTCAGCCTAATTAGCATATTCACAGTTTGATCGTGTTCTCGAATCATTGAAGTTGTTCGAAAGAGCAACATTTTGATCAAAATGGGAATTTTTAGTGATTATGAAGCACTTCACCGTATTGTGGTTTGGATGATTCGAAGATGCATTATGAATCATGAAAGATACCCTAATGCTCTGTTTGCTGTAGTTAGGTTATGTTCTTCATGTAGCTTAGTTTGTTCTCAGAAACAGTGTTTATTTCTGCAATTGGATCAAATTCATGTAGCCTAATCTGTTTCTCGACGAGATTGATTGTGTTTTTAGAATCACTAAAGTTTCATCATGCTAATGAGACGAAACTACATGGACTCACGGACCACTTCAGAAAGCTTCTTGTTTCTTGATGTCTACTGCGAAGATAACAGTTCTCCTTTCATGTAATTGTCATTTATGGAGAAAAGATGCTGAGTTACTTGTTCTTGATGGATGAATTAGTCAGCCGACCGGATTCTAGATGGGCCAGAGCTCATTGATGATTACTATCTCAACCTCATGGACTGGGGGAAGAGCAACATCTTGGCAGTCGCCTTGGGGCGTTCACTGTGCCTCTGGAATGCTGCCAACTCCATGGTGCAGTTGCTGCTAACCACGGATGTGGATGATCACCCCACCAGTGTTGCATGGTCTGTGGACGGGAAGATGGTGGCCGTAGGATTTGCGAGCTCCAAAGTTGAGATCTGGGATGCTATAGCTCTGCAACAGGTTTGTCCAATGCTTCCTCTGTAGCTTCGACAATGTGCAATTCTTCCTCTTCTTTCATGGATTAGTAGCAGAGAGTTGAGATCAGGATCAGAGAAATTTCTTGAGACAGCGCCTGACTTGCGTGATCATTTGCTTCAGGTCAGGATCCTGGAAGGGCACTTGGCTAGAGTTGGTAGCCTTTCTTGGACGTGGAACATGTTGTCGTCGGGCAGTCGTGATGCATCCATCA